>NC_079194.1:10371892-10499392 GCF_029499605.1 Hyla sarda
GACAGTTCTTGGAACAAGAGGACCCCCAACTCTTGATCTCCCCAGTGGACCAATCCAGGGTAGGGGAATGAAGTTGAAGCCAGGGAAGTCCAAGGAGAATTTCCGAGGTGCAATTGGGGAGGACCAAAAGTTCAATCCTCTCATGATGAGATCCGATGCTCATAAGAAGGGGCTCCGTGCGGAAACGTATGGTACAGTCCAATCTTTCATTATTTACACAATTGATGTAGAGGGGTCTGGCGAGACTGGTCACCGGGATGTTGAACTTGTTGACGAGAGAGGCCAAAATAAAATTTCCTGCAGATCCAGAGTCCAAGAAGGCCACTGTAGAGAAGGAGAAGGCAGAGGCAGACATCCGCACAGGCACAGTAAGACGTGGAGAAGCAGAGTAGACATCAAGGACTGTCTCACCTTTGTGCGGAGTCAGCGTACGTCTTTCCAGGCGGGGAGGACGGATAGGACAATCTCTCAGGAAGTGTTCGGTACTAGCACAGTACAGGCAGAGGTTCTCCATACGGCGTCGTGTCCTCTCTTGAGGTGTCAGGCGAGACCGGTCGACCTGCATAGCCTCCACGGCGGGAGGCACAGGAACAGATTGCAGGGGACCAGAGGAGAGAGGAGCCGAGGAGAAGAAACGCCTCGTGCGAACAGAGTCCATATCTTGGCGGAGTTCCTGACGCCTTTCGGAAAAACGCATGTCAATGCGAGTGGCTAGGTGAATAAGTTCATGTAGATTAGCAGGAATTTCTCGTGCGGCCAGAACATCTTTAATGTTGCTGGATAGGCCTTTTTTGAAGGTCGCGCAGAGGGCCTCATTATTCCAGGACAATTCTGAAGCAAGAGTACGGAATTGTACGGCATACTCGCCAACGGAAGAATTACCCTGGACCAGGTTCAACAGGGCAGTCTCAGCAGAAGAGGCTCGGGCAGGTTCCTCAAAGACACTTCGGATTTCCGAGAAGAAGGAGTGTACAGAGGCAGTGACGGGGTCATTGCGGTCCCAGAGCGGTGTGGCCCATGACAGGGCTTTTCCGGACAGAAGGCTGACTACGAAAGCCACCTTAGACCTTTCAGTGGGAAACAGGTCCGACATCATCTCCAGATGCAGGGAACATTGGGAAAGAAAGCCACGGCAAAACTTAGAGTCCCCATCAAATTTATCCGGCAAGGATAAGCGTATCCCAGGAGCGGCCACTCGCTGCGGAGGAGGTGCAGGAGCTGGCGGAGGAGATGACTGCTGAAGCTGTGGTAGTAACTGTTGTAGCATAACGGTCAGTTGAGACAGCTGTTGGCCTTGTTGCGCTATCTGTTGTGACTGCTGGGCGACCACCGTGGTGAGGTCAGCGACAACTGGCAGAGGAACTTCAGCGGGATCCATGGCCGGATCTACTGTCACGATGCCGGCTGGCAGGTAGTGGATCCTCTGTGCCAGAGAGGGATTGGCGTGGACCGTGCTAGTGGACCGGTTCTAAGCCACTACTGGTTTTCACCAGAGCCCGCCGCAAAGCGGGATGGTCTTGCTGCGGCGGTAGTGACCAGGTCGTATCCACTAGCAACGGCTCACCTCTCTGGCTGCTGAAGATAGGCGCGGTACAAGGGAGTAGGCAAAAGCAAGGTCGGACGTAGCAGAAGGTCGGGGCAGGCAGCAAGGATCGTAGTCAGGGGCAGAAGGTCTGGAAACACAGGCAAGGAACACACAAGGAACGCTTTCACTGGCACTAAGGCAACAAGATCCGGCAAGGGAGTGCAGGGGAAGTGAGGTGATATAGGGAAGTGCACAGGTGAACACACTAATTGGAACCACTGCGCCAATCAGCGGCGCAGTGGCCCTTTAAATCGCAGAGACCCGGCGCGCGCGCGCCCTAGGGAGCGGGGCCGCGCGCGCCGGGACAGAACAGACGGAGAGCGAGTCAGGTAGGGGAGCCGGGGTGCGCATCGCGAGCGGGCGCTACCCGCATCGCGAATCGCATCCCGGCTGGCAGCGGAATCGCAGCGCCCCGGGTCAGAGGACGTGACCGGAGCGCTGCCGCGGGGAGAGAGAAGCGAGCGCTCCGGGGAGGAGCGGGGACCCGGAGCGCTCGGCGTAACAATGACATCACGAGCACAGTGCTCTCTGCTGACATCTCTGTCCATTTTAGCAACCATGCATAGCAGATGTATGCTAAGGGCAGCATGGTGGCTCAGTGGTTAGCACTGCTGCCTTGCAGTGCTGGGGACTTGGGTCCAAACCCCACTAAGGACAACAATAAATAAAGCGTTATTATTATTATAATAACGTCAGCAGAGAGAACTGTGGTCGGGATGTCATCAGAGAGCATTCCAAAAAGAAAAGAATTTCCTCTGTAGTATTCCGCAGCTAATAAGTACAGGAAGGATTAAGATTTTTTAATAGAAGTAATTTATAAATATGTTTAACTTTCTGCCACCAGTTGATTTAAAAGAAAAAAGGTTTTCACCGGAGTACCCCTTTAAGGGGTTAACAACTCAAAGGATAGGGGATAAAATGTCAGATCGTGGGGTTCCCGCTCCTGGGCCCCCTGCGCTCGCCGGGCAGCACCCGATGTTCTGAACAAATGCTGGGTTCCGGCGGCAATTGTCGTGACATCACGCCATGCCCCCTTTATGCATGTCTATGGGAGGGGGCGTTCCGGCCATCATGCCCCTCCCATAGACATACATGAAGGGGGCGTGGTGTGACATCATGAGAGGCTGTGCCGGGATGCCATGACCACTGCCACCGGAACCCAGAGTTCATTCAGAACTCGGGGTGCTGCGCAGGGATCATGAAGGTCCACGCTGCAGGGACCCCCGCGATCAGACATCTTCTCTCCTATCCTTTGTATAGGGGATAAGATGTCTAGGGGTGGAGTACCCCTTTAAATATTCAATGTAAACAATGTTACCTTTTTGTCTTTTTATCCATAACATAAAAAAAAATCCAAATGATTCTAATTTGCATCAGTCATTACTAGGCGCTCTGTATTTCTGTATTTCTTTTTCTTTTTGGTTGTTATGCTGTATTCTGATACCTATAGCTGCACCCCTTGTTGATTAATGGTGCTGAGCCCATTTACTTTTTAGTGTCGCATGAACTCTATACAGCACATTGTATAGCGGAGTGGAATAGGTGCTGTCTTTTAATTGGCCAGAAAAGTAAGGAAAAGGAAGCTCTCTGTGTGTGTGATACTGGCAAACAGTCCAGCTTGAACCCTGCCCTCACTCCCTGAAGTGATCAATAGTTGTGCACCATGAAGGGGGGGGGGGGGGGGGTTCAGGTGCTCATTTACACAAATAGAGCCCTGAGACCTTTTTGCTTTTACTCTGAAGGGTTAACAAATTCAGGCATTTATTTTTGCCAGGTACATCTTAAATGAGTAATGTGGTACAGGCCAAATTATCCCCAGATAGGGGATATATATCTATTTTTAGGGGGTCCAACTGCTGGGACCCCACGATCTCTTGCCCGGCACCCAGCTCTCCTCGTGCACTGAGCGGGTGTTCTGTAGTGTGCTAGGAGCCTTAGCCTTGTTCTGATTGCTAAAATGGCAGCTGCCTTCTGAACAGTTTACGTGAAACAAATTCTAAAATTTTTGTTCATGCCAAAAGTTTTGGAAAATTCACAAGATCAATTTGTGCTGAATTAGTTTACTCATCTTTACTTAAAGGGGCACTCCAAATGATTGTAATTTGCACCAGTCATTACTAGGCACTCTGTATTTCTGTATTTCTTTTTCTTTTTGGTTGTTATGCTGTATTCTGATACGTATAGCTGCACCCCTTGTTGATTAATGGTGCTGAGCCCACTTACTTTTTAGTGTCGCATGAACTCTATACAGCACATTGCATAGCGGAGTGGAATAGGTGCTGTCTTTTAATTGGCCAGAAAAGTAAGGAAAAGGAAGCTCTGTATGTGTGATACTGGCAAACGGTCCAGCTTGAACCTTGCCCTCACTCCCTGAAGTGATCAATAGTTGTGCACCATGAAGGGGGGGGGGGGGGGCTTTCAGGTGCTCATTTACACAAATAGAGCCCTGAGACCTTTTTGCTTTTACTCTGAAGGGTTAACAAATTCAGGCATTTATTTTTGCCAGGTACACCTTAAATGAGTAATGTGGTACAGGCCAAATTATCCCATTATCCCCAGATAGGGGCTATATATCTATTTTTAGGGGGTCCAACTGCTGGGACCCCACGATCTGCTGCCCGGCACCCAGCTCTCCTCGTGCACTGAGCGGGTGTTCTGTAGTGTGCTAGGAGCCTTAGCCTTGTTCTGATTGCTAAAATGGCAGCTGCCTTCTGAACAGTTTACGTGAAACAAATTCTAAAATTTTTGCTCATGCCAAAAGTTTTGGAAAATTCACAAGATCAATTTGTGCTGAATTAGTTTACTCATCTTTACTTAAAGGGGCACTCCAAATGATTGTAATTTGCATCAGTCATTACTAGGCGCTCTGTATTTCTGTATTTCCGAGAGTTATTGCTCACTTTGCATCTTGTCCATTGAATCTCTTCTTTTCTCCTTTCGCCTTTTAAGTGCTGCTCTTTAAATTGAGACTGATATTCCTGTGGTTATTCCATCATTACGGGGCAGTCATTATCTTTTCTTTTTTTTTTCCGGTCTCTCATATGTCTTACAAACCCCTAGCGCTTCCCATTGAGAAGAAGAAAAGCCTCATTCGGCGAGACTCTTTTTTTTCATTTTAAAGCTGCATTAACCTTTTTGAATAAGAGGGCAATTTTACTTCCAATCTGTAGAAATTCAAGTCAATCTGATCCAAATGAACATAAATCCACTTACTTTGATCTTGTTGTGGACGGTGAATAGGCTGTTTAATACCAAAAAAAAAGTGACGTAATGGGATGCGCGTTGCATGCATAGCACGGAACGATGGCAGGCTATGGAAAAAAGATACATTGGATGTTTATTATGGCAGTGGTCTTCGACCTGCGGACCTCCAGATGTTGCAAAACTACAACTCCCAGCATGCCCGGACAGCCAACGGCTGTCCGGGCATGCTGGGAGTTGTAGTTTTGCAACATCTGGAGGTCCGCAGGTTGAAGACCACTGGTATTGGAGGTTGTACTCACGTGTTCCCGCTGCTCCGGACCGTCACCGCTGCCCTGGATTTCACCCTTCATCGCTGTCGCCGCGTCCTTTGGGTGTCCCCAACGCTCCAGCAAGGCCTCTGCTTCCCCAGTATCCTCGCTCTCCCTCGCCGCCATCACGTCGCTACGCACGCCGCTCCTATTGGATGACGTGATGGAGACGATGGAGAGCGCCGGCGATGCAGGGAATCCCGAAGAGGACGCGCCGGAGCCCCGAGGACAGGTAGGAGACCACTGCTATATGGTGACAAATCCTGGACCCCTGATGCAAAAACTCTAACAATCCCACCATTATTTTCTCTTCGTCCTGGAGTCCTCTGGTGGGGTCATTGAGTCACTATAGCCCCTATAACTTTACTGATTAGAGCCGGATACTGAAACATATATTTTATTTTTCTAATCGGTTTCTATTTTCTGTTTAATTTAGTAAATTTTTTTGTGCATTTTTATAGGAGCAGCGATCTTGCCTAATCTGATTTTACCAGCATTAAAGATACGTTTTACATCAAGCCCCATGGACATAGACACAATGAATACGTCTAGACCCTTTTCTACGTATGGGGCAGGTGTGTGAGCTGCTCTGTGTCCTGTGCAGAAGTAATTCCACAGGGAGGGGAAGGCTTTGCTACTCTTGTCTTCTCTATCTACAGGAAAGAGGAGGCTGGGCTTCTGATGTTTTCTCTATCGATATGGAGGGGGAGGCTAAGCAACTATTGTCTTCTCTATCTACAAGGAGGGGGAGAATGCACTCCTATTGTCTTCTCTATCTACAGGGATGAGAAGGTTGAGCTTATATTGTCATCTCTATCTACAGGGAGGGGGAGGCCGAGCTCCTGTTTTCTTCTCTATCTACAGGAAATAGGAGGCTGGGCTTCTAATGTTTTCTCTATCAATACGGAGGGGGAGGCTAAGCAACTATTGTCTTCTCTATCTACAAGGAGGGGGAGAATGCACTCCTATTGTCTTCTCTATATACAGGGATGAGAAGGCTGAGCTCATATTGTCTTCTCTATCTACAGGGAGGGGGAGGCCGAGCTCCTATTTTCTTCTCTATCTACAGGAAGGGGGAGGCTACCATCCTATTGACTTCTCTATCTACAGGGAGGGGGGGGGTGGCTGGACTCCTATTTGCTTGTCTATCTACCGGTTTCACCTCTCACTATAACACTTTCTAGCAGTCTCCTCCTTATCATCACGGACAGACCAGACAGTCTCAGCTTAGTTTAATGTATGTCACAAGTTGTGATTGGTGGTGGTGGTGGTGGTGGGGGGGGGGGAGTCTGGCTGCTGAGAACCCCACTAAATGCTAGAACGAAGGCACAGAAGCACTCACCTGAGCGCTGTGACCTTTTATTTCTGCTCAACACAGAAAGCCAAGTGCACATTCATACACTGCGCACTCAGCTTACTGCATAAAGCCGACACGAAATAGGGCACACTGCTCAGTGCTTCTGCGCCTTTGTTCTAGCTATTGGTGGGATTCTCAGCAGCCGAACACCCCCCCCCCACCCCCACCCACACCGATTACAACTTCTGACACATCTTAAAGGAGAACTCCAGAATATAAAAATTGTCCCCCACACTGCCGGCAGTAAAAACATAAAGATGTACATACCTTCCTCCGCTCCCCCGGTGCCTCCGGTAACCCGCTCCGGTCTCCGCCGCGATCCTCTTCCTGGTTGCCGGTGATCCGCGAGTCATACTGCGCTCAGCCTATCGCCGGCCGCAGTGAAGTCCCGGCTCGGCCGGCGATAGGCTGAGCGGCAGTGTGAGAACGCTTAAGGACACAAAATTCTTCACTACACCGGCACCTGCTGCTGGGGCCGAAAACATCACACTGCCACTCAGCCTATCACCGGCCGAGCCGGGACTTCACTGCGGCCGGTGATTGGCTGAGCGCAGTATGACTCGCGGACCACCAGCAAGGTATGTACATCTTTATTTTTTTTACTGCCGGCAGTATGGGGGACAATTTTTATATTCTGGAGTTCTCTTTTAAGAACACCAGATGTTTTGCAAACTACGAAAGGTTTCAGTCATATCGGGCTTCCAGCCTTGATCTGTGTTGCCGGTAGTGCGCCTCTTACCCTAATAGCTAGGAAGCCTGTGTTATATAGTTATTGACCAGATGACCCAGAATTTTCTCTAAATTCTGAAAAAGTCTTTTTTGGATTAATATTTTGATGACCACTGCAGGCAGTTCAAAACTATCCCTGGAAGTTGCTTAAAGGGGTACTCCAGTGGAAAACAAATGTTTTCAAATACACTGGTGCCAGAAAGTTAAACAGATTTGTAAATTACTTCTATTTAAAAATCTTAATCATTCCAGTACTTATCAGCTGCTGTATGCTCCACAGAAAGTTGTGTAGTTCTTTCAGACCACAGTGCTCTCTGCTGACACCTCTGTCCATGTCAGAAACTGTCCAGAGTAGGAGCAAATCCCCATAGCAAACCTTTCCTGCTCTGGACAATTCCTGACACGGACAGATGTGTCAGCAGAGAGCACTGCGTTAAGGCAAGAAAGAACTACACAACTTCCTCTGGAGCATACAGCAGCTGATAAGTACTGGAAGGATTAAGATTTATTTTTTTTTTTTAAATAGAAGTAATTTACAAATCTGTATAACTTTCTGGCACCAGTTGATGAGAATTTTTTTCCCCCCCACTGGAGTGCCCCTTTAAGATACAATTAATAGAAATGTAACAGGACTTCACATGTGTCTATTTATAATCACATCACAGTTGCTAATATATAATCTTTAGGGAGTATATATATATATATATATATATATATATATATATATAGTAAAGCTGCTTATTATTTTCCAGGTAAAAGTAAGAGATGTTTCTTGATGAGATGCTGTTAGGGAAAATCTCTACGAAAAAGTCAGAATGTCAGAAAAGTCACAATATCTGTGTAACAAACCTGAGATACAGAGGATGGGAACCTTTTATAGTGTATGTAACACATCAATTAGAATATTCTACAGAATATCTTACACAATAATTACAATATTCAATAGAATATCTTACACAATAATTAGAATATTCTACAGTATATCTTAAACAATAATTAGAATATTCTATATAATATCTTACATAATAATTAGAATATTCTACAGTATATCTTACACAATAATTAGAATATTCTACAGTACACCTTACACAATAATTAGAATATTCTATAGAATATCTTACACAATAATTAGAATATTCTATAGAATATCTTACACAATAATTAGAATATTCTACAGTATATCTTACACAATAATTAGAATATTCTACAGTATAACTTACACAATAATTAGAATATTCTACAGTATATCTTACACAATAATTAGAATATTCTACAGTATAACTTACACAATAATTAGAATATTCTACAGTATATCTTACACAATAATTAGAATATTCTACAGTATATCTTACACAATAATTAGAATATTCTACAGTATAACTTACACAATAATTAGAATATTCTACAGTATATCTTACACAATAATTAGAATATTCTACAGTATATCTTACACAATAATTAGAATATTCTACAGTATATCTTACACAATAATTAGAATATTCTATAGAATATCTTACACAATAATTAGAATATTCTACAGAATATCTTACACAATAATTAGAATATTCTATAGAATTTCTTACACAATAATTAGAATATTCTACAGTATATCTTACACAATAATTAGAATATTCTACAGTATATCTTACACAATAATTAGAGTAATCTTTTTATGCACCAGCACAGCCCTATACCTGGCTACATAGATGTAACAAGTTAAATTGTAGCTATTTGTACTGAAGTGCATTTTATTTAGAAGTTATTTTTTTTATTTTTAAAGGAGTACTCCGCTGCTTAGCATTTGGTACCAACTGTTCCGGACGCTGTAGCCAGCGCCGGGAGCTCTTGACCTCATAGCCCCGCCCCCTCATTATGTCACGCCCCCTCCCATAGACTTGCATCGAAGGGCCGAGGTGTGACATCATGAGGGGGCGGGGCTATGTATGGAGGAGGCAGGTGTACCAGGGCGTTCCATGGAATCAGCTCAACAGCTGCCCCGACGTGACATGTTCCCTCCGTGTCTCGCCATGAGGCTGGGAGGGTCTAGAGCCGAGTTACTTTTGTGCCTCGGGGAGTGGTGACCCTGAGAGGATAGGCTCACTGAGTGGAAGTCCAAACATAAAAACAGGCAAAAGGATAGTCGGCAACTCACCGGTCTTCATATAGTGACTTTATTGGAACATACTCACATATAAGGTCACAGGAGAGGGACAGTGGAGCGGGGTACAGTAGGCAACGGTAGCCGTTTCGCATCTGCGCATGCGCATGGACACCAGGAGAGCAGTTACTATGGTGTCAGCGATGCCGGCTTGCGATTGGTCCTTTAATCTAGTGAGTCACAGGCGCGCGTGCGCACTGACACACAGAACGGCGTGATCAGAAGCAGCATCCTGCGCCATTACAGTTCAAACTGTTATGACCGGTAATTCATATATGTATGCTCCGCCTTCCTCCTCATGAATTTTGTATACAACTAATGTTATTACTAGAGATGAGCGAACTTACAGTAAATTCGATTCGTCACGAACTTCTCGGCTCGGCAATTGATGACTTATCCTGCGTAAATTAGTTCAGCTTTCAGGTGCTCCGGTGGGCTGGAAAAGGTGGATACAGTCCTAGGAAAGAGTCTCCTAGGACTGTATCCACCTTTTCCAGCCCACCGGAGCACCTGAAAGCTGAACTCATTTATGCAGGAAAAGTTATCAACTGCCGAGCTGAGAAGTTCGTGACGAATCGAATTTACTGTAAGTTCGCTCATCTCTAGTTGTTGCACTAGTGATGTTTTTGCATTATATATTCATTATGTTAATTAATTGATTAATGTATATCACATGTATAAATACTCTGCCAGTATCACTGATGTTAAGCTTGAGAAAGGCTGCAAGTGGGCAGCCGAAGCGTCGCTATGCCGTCAGACTAATAAATGTCACCGCTATTCCACGTATACTCAGTATGAGACCTACGGACGCAGCACAGAACCGCGCATGCGCTCGTTACAGCACATGAATATCTTTTTCTGATTGGCCACAAGCAGTTTCCCACGATGAAGCGAGGGCGGGAGCTGCACTCACTTTGGATGCCTGGTCCGGCGTCCGAATGTGGAAACAAGGACACAGCGTGCACAACGTCATTACTGTAATATACAGCTTGGTGAATGTGACGTCCTCTCTTTTTAAAGGGGTATTCCGGCTTTATACTTTTTATCCCCTATCCAAAGGATAGGGGATAGGATGTATGATGGCAGAGGTCCCCCACCGCTGGGGACCCCCGCGATCTCGGTGCAGCCCCCGACATTCTGTGCCGTGCACTGCCTCCGAGACGGGGACATGATGGCCACGCCCCCTAGTGACATTACACCCCGCCCCTCCATTCATGTCTATGGGAGGGGGCGTGACGGCCGTCACGCCCGCCCCCATAGACATGAATGGAGGGGTGTGACGTCACCGGGACCCCTGCGATCATACATCTTATCCCCTATCCTTTGGATAGGGGATAAAATGCATAAAGCCGGAATACCCCTTTAACCCCTTAACCCCTTAAGGACCCAGCCCAAATATACCTTAAGGACCCGGCAATTTTTTGAACATCTGACCACTGTCACTTCAAGCATTAAAAACTTTGGAATGCTTTTACTTATAAATTTGATTCCGAGATAGTTTTTTCGTGACATATTCTACTTTATGTTAGTGGTAAATTTTGTCGATACTCGCATCATTTATTGGTGAAAAATTCCAAACTTTGATGAAAAAATTGAAAATTTTGCATTTTTCTAACTTTGAAGCTTTCTGCTTGTAAGGAAAATGGATATTCAAAATACAAATTTTTTTTGGATCACATATACAATATGACTACTTTATGTTTGCATCATAAAATTAATGAGTTTTTACTTTTGGAAGACATCAGAGGGCTTCAAAGTTCAGCAGCAATTTTCCAATTTTTCACAAAATTTTCAAACTCACTATTTTTCAGGGACCAGTTCAGGTTTGAAGTGGATTTGAAGGGTCTTCATATTAGAAATACCCCACAAATGACCCCATTATAAAAACTGCACCCCCCAAAGTATTCAAAATGACATTCAGTAAGTGTTTTAACCCTTTAGGTGTTTCACAGGAATAGCAGCAAAGTGAAGGAGAAAATTCACAATCTTAATTTTTTACACTCGCATGTTCTTGTTAAACCCAATTTTTGAATTTTTACGAGGGGTAAAAGGAGAAAATGTATACTTGTATTTGTAGCCCAATTTCTCTCGAGTAAGGACATACCTCATATGTCTATGTAAAGTGTTCGGTGGGCGCAGTAGAGGGTTTAGAAGCGAAGGAGCGACAAGGGGATTTTGGAGAGTATGTTTTTCTGAAATGGTTTTTGGGGGGCATGCCCCATTTAGGAAGCCCCTATGGTGCCAGAACAGCAAAAAAAAAAAAAACACATGGCATACCATTTTGGAAACTAGACCCCTTGAGGAACGTAACAAGGAATTAAGTGAGCCTTAATACCCCACAGGTGTTTCACGACTTTTGCATATGTAAAAAATAAAAAATAATTTTTCACTAAAATGTGTTTCCCCCCAAATTTCACATTTTTGCAAGGGTTAATAGCAGAAAAGACCCCCCAAAATTTGTAACCCCATCTCTTCTGAGTATGGAGGTACCCCATAAGTGGACCTAAAGTGCATAATGCAGGCATTTCCGAATGGCCTCGTACTGCTTCCGTGTCATCGCCATACTGTACATCGGGGTCTGGTATAGGACGTCCCCGCTCCAGTAATGACGAGCACTTGGTTTTTTGTCCAGGCCCATATGCGAGGCCCCAAAATGTCCTCATTTCCGCTGCATCAATGGCGCGCCATTCATTGGGCCTGGCCAAAAGCGAAGCGGGGTGGTGGGCAATGAACTGCTGGGCGTACAAATTCGTTTGCTCCACCATGTGATTGACCAGGCTGTCACTGAAAAAAAACTTTAAAAAGTCCAGATCAGTGAACCCAGCCGTGTCAATCCGGATTCCTGAGTCGCCAACATACTCAGGAATCCGTGGCTCATAATCCTCTGGGGGTCTCCAGACAGGGTCATCGGAAGGGGGCTCCTGTGCACTTGTCTGGGGGGCCGGACTCCTATTACGAGCGGCATTGCCACTCGTACTAGTGTTGGCCACTGGGTCACTATCATGGGGGATGCGTGGCCTCGCCTGGCGGCGTCTCCGCCACCGTACAGGGGACTCATCATCACTGCTAGATGATGAGGAGGACGATGAAGAACACAAAAATGTTGGATCTTCATCGTCCTCACTGGCAGATTCGGAGTCGGAGGCTAAAAAAGCGTAAGCCTCCGCTACCGAAAATGCCCGGCGAGCCATCGCTTTTTTCTACGGTGGCGGGGGGGGGGGGGGGGGGGGTGGGTGGTAGTGCGGGGGGGGGAGGCGGGGAAGTATGTAGTGTGTGGTGCTTGGTGCTTGTAAAAAGTGTACAACAGTAATAGAAAAAAATAAATAAAGTTGTGGCCCCCCCAAAAAAAGGGGTGGCGCACGCAGCTCCCTAAACCCCTAATAGGACCCGGGGTAGGGGATCAGACCCTAATAGGACTCTGTTTTTGTTTTTTTTTAGCTTTTTTTTTTACTTTTTTAAAAACATTTTAAACTTTATTAACTCCTACCTGTCCCTGCAATCCGCTGTCCCTATTCTAAGGCTCCTGAGGGGGCTCCGGAGCTCAAAGGGGGGAACCACGGTCTTCTCCTCACTGCTGCACCCGCTGACTGAACACAGAGAGCGGGTGCAGCAGCGGGAAGGGACTGTTAACCCCTCCTCTGCCACGCTATTATTGGTCAGACAATCGCCGGCCAATAGTAGCATTGCTGGGGAGGCGACAGCATTGTCACCTCTCCCCAGCAATGGCAGGTGATTGGCGGTGTATCATCGATCACCATCTAGTTCCGGGTCATCGGCTCATCCGAATCACCGCAGATCGCCGACATGTGGGGGTCCCGGGACCCCCCTCGGCGTTTGCCTCGGACGCCTGCTGAACGATTTAAGCAGGCGTCCGGTTTTGCAACCCGCCCGACACGCGGCTGGATGTGAAATTCGCCAGGACGTATGAGTACGTCCCTGGTCCTTAAGGGGTTAAAGGGGTACTCTGGGTCAACTGGTGCCAGAAAGTTAAACAGATTTGTAAATTACTTCTATTAAAAATTTGTAATCCTTCCAGTACTTATTAGCTGCTGAATGCTACAGAGGAAATTATTTTCTTTTTGGAACACAGAGCTCTCTGCTGACATCATGAGCAAAGTGCTCTCTGCTGACATATCTGTCCATTTTAGGAACTGTCCAGAGCAGCATATGTTTGCTATGGGGATTTTCTCCTACTCTGGACAGTTCTTAAAATGGACAGAGGTGTCAGCAGAGAGCACTGTGCTCGTGATGTCAGCAGAGAGCACTGTGGTCATGATGTCAGCAGAGAGCTCTGTGTTCCAAAAAGAAAATAATTTCCTCTGTAGTATTCAGCAGCTAATAAGTACTGAAAGGACTAAGATTTTTTAATAGAAGTAATTTACAAATCTGTTTAACTTTCTGGCACCAGTTGATTTAAAAAAAATTAAAATACAAGTTTTCCACCGGAGTACTCCTTTAATATTTTGATTGTTTTAATGAGCACATATACACTTGGGGATGATTATGTTTACACGTTATGAATACATACACTACTTTGTACCCATGAATGATACATATATATCTGAGAATCTCTTTTTGATGCACAATTTGTGTTAATATTTCACCGTTTGATATTTACCGTACACTGATTGGTGATAACGATTTGTAAAGATTAGTGTTGAGCGCGAATATTCGAAATGCGAATTCTTACCGCGAATATTGTCACTTCGCGATTTTGCGAATATTTAGAATATAGTCACATATATTCGTAATGACGAATATTCACTGTTTTAATGCAAATACTTATGCGAATATCGGCACTTCCAGACTGGACACTGATCCCTCCCTTCTTTTAGGTGAAAGCTATAATTGCGCATGCACACTATGCGAATTTTATTACGAATTTTCGCATGGAAAAAAAGAAGTCAACGAACATAGCGAATATGCGAATTTCGCAAACATAGGACGAATATTCGTCCATATATTCGCAAAATATCGCGAATTCTAATAGGGCCCCTGCCGCTCATCACTAGTATTGATTTGTAATTGATGTAAATCCACATAAATAGGTGACGCACGTAATGCGCTGCATGCTGGAGAAAGATGGCGAGAGGCCATTGGAACGTTGCATTTTGGAATATGAAACGTGTACAGACATTTTGGGGGGCAGGGGCTCAAGTATAATAAAAATGGGCAGTTCATTTAACTTGATATTACTGCTACCTCGCCTAAGGAGGAGACACCAAAAGGGCCGGGGCTCAAGCCCCCTTTCTATGTGTGCACGTCCCTGCTTGGAATGAAACATGGGGGAGCGAAGTGCTCGTCTCTTTTACCTTACTAGGAGCGCTGCGGATCCATTTGGTGCTATTTGAGGTGTTCAGACCGTGACCTAGTCTGTTCTTCTGCCTGCACCCATCTACTGCATATTACCCACTGGTTGTCAGGCCCGTCACTAAAGGACAGGCAAACCAGGAAGTTGCTTGGGGCCCCAAGCTGGGCCGGGGCCCCAAGCAGAGCCGGTGCTTGTTATGCTTCCTATAAGGCTGCAGCGCTCCTGGTCACCTCCCGAGTTCTTCCCCTGTGCCGTGGCCGAGCTCTTCTTCCTCCTGGCTGTCAGTCCGGTCGGGTACCGGCGGTACAGGAACAGGAGATTCAGTTTCCTGTTTCCCGGCCGGACTGACAGGAAGTGTACACTGAGTACAGTGGTCCCTCAACATACGATGGTAATCGGTTCCAAACGGACCATCGTTTGTTGAAACCATCGCATGTTGAGGGATCCGTGCAATTTAATGTATAGGACAGTGGTCTACAACCTGCGGACCTCCAGATGTTGCAAAACTACAACACCCAGCATGCCCGGACAGCCAACGGCTGTCCGGGCATGCTGGGAGTTGTAGTTTTGCCACATCTGGAGGTCCGCAGGTTGAAGACCACTGGTATTGGAGGTTATACTCACCTGTCCTTGCCGCTCCGGACCGTCACCACTCGTCACCGCTGCCCTGGATGTTGCCTTCCATCCCTGTCGCCGCGTCACCGGGTGTCCCCGATGCCCCGGCAAGGCCTCTGCTTCCCCGGCATCCTCGCTCTCCGTCAACGCCATCACGTTGCTACGCACGCCGCTCCTATTAGATGACGGGACGACGTGATGATGACGATGGAGAGCGCCGACGATGCAGGGGATCCCGAAGAGGACGCGCCGAAGCCCCGGGGACAGGTAAGTGATCGTCACCGGAGCTCACGGGGCACCGTAAACGGATATCCGGTGGCAGCTGAAGCAGTCTGCGCTGCCGGATAGCCGTTTATGCGATGGCCCCGACATACAAAAGCATCGTATGTTGATGCTGCCTTCAACATGCGATGGCCTCTGAGAGTGATCGTATGATGAAATGGTCGTATGTTGGGGCCATCGTAGGTCGGGGGGGGGGGGGGGGGTCACTGTACTCGCTTCTTTTCAGTCCGGCCGGGAACAGGAAACTGAATCTCCTGTACTGAGTGACAGCCAGGAGGTAGAGGAGCTCGGCCACACTACAGGGTCCAGGGAAGGAGCCAGAGGAGGCAACTGAGAACATAGGGAAGGTAGGGAGGGGAAAAAACATAGGGGGGGGGGGGAGTAAAAAAAAAACATAGGTGGAGGGGGCCTCCATGTCTATTTTGCTTGGGGCCCCCAAATTCCTTCAAATGGCCCTGCTGGTTGTGCTGCTTCTTTTTTGGATATATATATAATGTGCCTGAAATGTAACCCCTAGAGGACATGCTGCTGCTACCTGGTCCTCAGCACACAGCAACATACACGTACATCACAGGATACAGTGAGTCTAAGAAGCGACCACGGGATCTGCTGTCACTTTATAGATGGTGAGTGACCGCCACCGCCCACAGTGCATGGTCAACATCAGCGATCACAGTGATGCCCGTCATTTGCCTCTGACAAGAGTGGCATCTTTTATCTGTAAACACCGAACAACGTGATTGGGGGGGTGGGTCTGATTATTTTCTCCGAAAGCCATAGTCCTCCTGCAGTCCCCTGTGCAGGTCCGGGCCAATCTGCTGATAGAGTCTGCCTTAGTAGACTTCACAAGCAAATCACCAATCACATTGAGCAATGCCATTTAAAGGGGTATTTCACAAAAAAAACATTTTTTTTTCCATATCAACTGACTCCAGAAAGTTAAACAGATTTGTAAATGACTTCTATCAAAAAAATCTTAATCCTTCCAGTAATTATCAGCTGCTGAAGTTGAGTTGTTCTTTTCTGTCTCACCACAGTGCTCTCTGCTGCCACCTCTGTCTCTCTCAGGTTTGCTATGGGGATTTACTCCTACTCTGGACAGTTCCTGAGACAGACAGAGGTGTCAGCAGAGAGCACTGTTGTCAGACAGAAAAGAACAACTCAACTTCAGCAGCTGATAAGTACTGGAGGATTAAAAAATTTTCTTATAGAAGTAATTTACAAATCTAAATACAAAAAAAAAAAGCACTTACGTGCACTCACCGCAAAGCAGAGACAGTCAGGTGTGGAGATTCGGTGACAGGGTGCCGGGTCTTATCATTGGCGCTGGCGTGTGGCGCTCGGAGGCTACGCCGGCAGTTTCACACGTAAGTGCGTGCTTCTTACATGCGAAACTGCCGGCATAGCCTCTGAGCGCCACACGCCAGCACCGATAATGAGATCCGGCACCCTGTCACCGAATCTCCACACCTGACTGTCTCTGCTTTGCGGTGAGTGCACGCACGTGCTTCTTTTTGTATTGACTTTGGATACTTCATACTGTTGTATGTGCACCCCGCAGGAGACTATGACATAAGTCGTTGAGGACCGTACTACTGGCATAAGGCGATACTTCTCTGTTGCGTTTTTGGATATTTCTAATTTACAAATCTGTTTAATTTTCTGGGGCCACTTGATATGAAAAAAAATGTTTTTTACTGGAATACCCCGTGGCATTTAAGAGGTTTTTGACAGGAGTGGCATCTTTTATTTGTCAACACCCAACATGGGGGGTGGGGGGGGTCTAATTATTTTTTCCGAAAGCCAGAGTCCTCGCGAAGTCCCCTGTGCAGGTCCAGACCAATCTGCTGATAGAGTCTGCCTTAATAGACTTCACTTGCAAATCACCGATCACATTGATCAATGCCATTTAGTAGGATAACATTACTCAGTAAATGCAATCTAATAGGTGTAAAAAGTCTAAAAAGTGTAAAATAAATAATAAAAAAAACTGCTTTAAGAAAATAAGAGAAAAAACCCTCCTCTAATAAAACTTCAACTCACCCCCGTTTTTCGATTTTTTTAAATAAACATATTTGATTTTGCCGCTTGTGGAATTGTCTAAACTATGAATATATAATATTATTGATACTGTATAGTAAGAGGTATAAACATAAAACAATATAAAAATTGATTTTGGTCACATCCCAGAAAAAATAAAATAAAAAAAATGATCAAAAATCCCCATGAAAACAAGAATCGTCAATAAAATATTTTCAAAATAACTGGTAGCAGAAAGTTATACAGATTTGTAAATTACTTCTATATAAAAATCCTAATCCTTCCAGTACTTATCAGCTGCTGTATGCTCCACAGGAAGTTGTGTAGTTCTTTCCAGTTTGACCACAGTGCTCTCTGCTGCCTCCTCTGTCCATGTCAGGAACTGTCCATAGGAGAAGTTTCCTATGGGGATTTACTCCTGCTCTGGAAAGTTCTGGCCACAGACATAGGTGGCAGCAGAGAGCACTGTGGTCAGAATAGAAAGAACTACACAACTTTCAGCTGATAAGTACTGGAAGGATTAAGATTTTTATATAGAACTAATTTATAAATCTGTATAACTTTCTGGCACCAGTTGACTTGAAAGTATATTTTTTTTCCTCCGGAGTACCCCTTTAATCATAATGTTCCACATAATACAGATATTGTGGTTTATTTACTAACGTGATCCCGACTCTTTTTTGACGGGTTTTGCGCCAAAATTGTGTCATATGGAACCCTCAATTTTACAAGGAAAACCTGGACAGGGGGCGTGGCCATGGGAGAAAGTGGGTTTGGCCCCAACAAAAGGGGACGTCGTGTCCCCAACAGTTTTGAAAAATCCCAACATATTTAATAAGGTTTCCGCAGAAAATGTGGTGGATTTGAGCCGAGGAAAACCTGACAGAACAGTTGTAAAAAAAAAAAAAAAGCAAAACGTAGGGAAAAGTGCAAAATGTAAAGTAAATACCTTGGGAAAATACCGTATTTTTCACCATATAAGACGCACTTTTTCTTCCCCAAAACTGGGGGAGGAAAAGCTGGTGCGTCTCATTCGGCAAATGCCTGTCCTATCGGGTCGGTCCCTGCGGCCATCAACAGTCGGGACCAGCCGATCGCGGTGATGCCCTGTATTAACCCTTCAGACATGGCGATCAAAGCTGACCGCCGCGTCTGAAGCAAAAATAACACTAACCCGGCTGTTCAGTCGGGCTGTTCGGGACCGCCGCGGTGAAATTGCTGCGTCCTGAACAGCTTACAGGACACCGGGAGGGACCTTACCTGCCTCCTCGGTGTCGGCTCCGTGCCGGGATCCCCTGCATGCCCAGCGCTCTCCTTCCTCGTCATCATGTCGTCACGCGCGCCGTCCCGTCATCCAATAGGAGCGGCATGCGTAGCGACGTGATGGCGGCAACGGAGAGCGAGGATTCCCGGCAACAGAGACGTTCCGGAGCGACGGGGACACGGCGACAGCAATGGAGGGCAACATCCAGGGCAGCGGTGACGGATCCGGAGCGGTGGGGACACGTGAGTATTACTTCCTATACCAGTGGTCTTCAACCTGCAGGTTGAAGATCACTGTCTTATACTTTACATTGTATTTGGTTCAGAATCTTTATTTTCTAGATTTTTATCCTATAAAATTAGGTGCGTCTTATATGGCGAAAAATACGGTACCTGTCGGAAATCAAAACCCGCAAGAAAACTGCACTCCCCTCTTAGTAAATAAACCCCATTGTGTCAGTTTAACAGTAAATCGCACCAAAGATTTCAAAATTGTGTCTTTTTTTTCCCATTTTTCTCCAGGAATGTTTTTTTTTTTCTTTTTAGGTTGTGTCGTACATTTTATGGTAAATTGAAAGGTGTCATTACGAAGCTTCCAGAGATGTATTATTTCTGACAATGGTCATTCCACACCACCCACAAATGTTAAGGTTCCATTTTCGTCCTTTCATCCTTTGATAAATTGTTACAATGTGAAGAAAAAAAAAAAAAAAAAAAGTCTAAACGGACAAAAGATTCGCCGTGTCATTCCGGAAAGTGACATTTCTCTACAAAGTTATTAGCGGGTGAAAAACAGTATTTAGCATTAAATGCATCACAGACCCACAACTTTGTGCGCGCGCGACCTCGCAGGCTTAATAACAGGAAAAATACTCGTATCAAGGAGAAAATTGAGTTTCATGACCCCATATGTAACGCTGTCATTTTATACATCATTTAAATCAAGTCTCGGCGAACAAAGGGGACGGAGCCGCTCGAGCAGAGGAACAGACGGAGAAAGCATAAAGAAATGTGTCACAATACAGAACGTCTAAGGCTGGGTTCACACCACGTTTTGTTAAATACGGTTCCCGTATACGGCTGGGAGGAGGGGGGGGCGGGGCTTAATCGCGCCGCCCACACTCAGCCGTATAGGGGAACCGTATTTAATGAATGTCTATGAGCCGACCGGAGTGAACCGCAGCTTCCGGTCGGCTTCGTCTTCGGCCGTATGCGGTTTCCCGACCGCAGGCAAAAATGTGGTCGACCGCGTTTTTGTCTGCGGTCGGAAAAAAAAAAACGCATACGGCCGAAAAACGAAGCCGACCGGAGGCTGCGGTTCACTCCGGTCGGCTCAAAGACATGCATTAAATACGGTTCCCCTATACGGCTGAGTGCGGGCGCCGCGATTAAGCCCCAGCCCCCCTCCTCCCAGCCGTATACGGGAACCGTATTTAACAAAATGTGGTGTGAACCCAGCCTAAGGGTGGATTCACACCACGTTTTTGCAGTACAGTTCCCGTATCAGGTTTTTGATTTTTTTTAAAAAAGGATTCCTCAAAACCGGACTAAACTGTATCAAAATGTGTGTACACATTTTTATCCGTATATGGTTTGAAAAATGATGTCCGGT
This sequence comes from Hyla sarda, assembly GCF_029499605.1. Taxonomy (NCBI): domain Eukaryota; kingdom Metazoa; phylum Chordata; class Amphibia; order Anura; family Hylidae; genus Hyla; species Hyla sarda. The sequence continues at coordinate 10,392,357 of NC_079194.1, forward strand.
TGCATCCGTTTTTTTAAGAAACAAAACAAATACGTTTTTGACTTTTCACTCCATTATGAATAAAGTTTCACTTGTTTGATTTGAAATTCCAAGAAAAAAACTGTGCAAAGTCAAAAACCGTATGGTGAAAACCGAATGGAACCGAACGCACATACAGTTCTGTACGGTTCCCATTGACTCCCATGTTAAAAAAAAACGTATAAGTTTCAATACGGTTTTTCCCCCGGTGCATGCGCACCACGTTTTTGTTATACAGTTCCCGTATACGGTTTCAAGTTAAAAACCGTACGGGACCGTATAGCAAACCGTATGCATTGACTTAACATTGTAAACCGTATGTCAAGCGCATCATCCGGTTTAGTCCTTTTTGTGTCTTATACGGTTTTGTCCGTTTTTTTTACCCGGAACCAAAACCGTAGTCTACCATGTTTTTTGGTCTGGGTGAAAAACCGCAGTAAACCGTATACGATTTTTTTTTAACATGGGAGTCAATGGGAACCGTACAGACCTGTATGTGCGTACGGTTCCATCCGCTTTTCACCATACGGTTTTTGACTTTGCACGTTTTTTTTTTCTTGGAATTTCAATCAAACAAGTGAAACTTTATTCATAATGGAGTGAAAAGTTCAAAACTTATAAGTTTTTTTCTTAAAAAACGGATGCAACCGGACGTCATTTTTCAAGCCGTAGACGGTTTTTAACTGAATACGGGTTGAAATTTGAACACACATTTTGATACAGTTAAGGCTGGGTTCACACCACGTTTTTTGCAATACAGTTCCCGTATCAGGTTTTTGATTAAAAAGAAAAAACGGATTCCTCAAAATCTGACTAAACTGTATCAAAACGTGTGTACAAATTTTTATCTGTATACGGTTTGAAAAATGACGGTTGCATCAGTTTTTTAAGAAAAAACGTATATGTTTTGAACTTTTCTCTCTATTATGAATAAAGTTTCACTTGTTTGATTGAAATTCCAAGAAAAAAACTGTGGAAAGTCAAAAACCGTATGGAGCAAACCGGATGAAACCGTACGCACGCACATACAGGTCTGTACGGTTCCCATTGACTCCCATGTTTTAAAAAAACGTATACGGTTTAATACGGTTTTTCACCCGGACCAAAGACAGTGGTAGGCCACGGTTTTCTGTCTGGAAAAAGATAAGTAAAATACTGTATGGTTTGTAAAACGGGGACAACCGTATACATTATGGTACATACGGTTTTGAATGGGAAGTCTATGGGCACGGTTTTCTGTACGGTTGCATACATTTTTTTTTTTTTTATGAAATCGTATGCCGAAACCGTATAGCAAAATCCTGGCAGGAACTTGAATTCATGTGAGGTTTTGGCACAAAGAAGCGTCAGGTATGGAAAATATATTTAGTTTTTTTTCTGGGAGTTTAACCCCGGGTACTCCGCTGCTCAGCGTTGGGAACAAACTGTTCCGAACGCTGGATACGACGTCAGGAGCTCATGACATCACAGCCCCGCCCCCTCATGACGTCACGCCCCATCCCCTCAATGCAAGTCTATGGGAGGGGGCGTGACAGCCGTCACGCCCCCTCCCTTAGACTTGCATTGAGGGGGCATGGTGTGACGTCATGAGTGGGCGGGGCTATGACGTAACGAGCTCCTGACGTCGTATCCAGCGTTCGGAACAGTTTGTTCCAGACGCTGAGCAGTGGAGTATCCCTTTAAGGACCAGGCACATTTTATTTTTGCGTTTACGCCTTTTCCTCCTCGCCTTCTAAAATCCATAACTTTTTTATATTTCCATTCACAGACCCATACGAGGGCTTGTTTTTTAACCCCTTAACGACCACAGACGTAAATGTACGTCCTGGTTTGGCGGGACTTCGCGCACCAGGACGTACATTTACGTCCTGTATATGACCGCGAGCATCGGAACGGTGCTCGCGTCATACACGGCATGTTCCAGCTGCTAACAGCAGCTGGGGACCCGCCAGTAATGGCCGACATCCGCGATTGCACGGATGTTCGCCATTAACCCATCAGATGCCGTGATCAATACAGATCACAGCATCTGCGGTAGTGCGGTACTTTGAATGGATGATCGGATCACCCACAGCGCTGCCGCGGCGATCCGATCATCCATCATGACAGCCGGAGGTCCCCTCACCTGGCTCCGGCCGTCTCCTGGGGTCTTCTGCTCTGGTCTGCGATCGAGCAGACCAGAGCAGATGATGACCGATAATACTGAGCAGTGCTGTGTCCTATACATAGCACTGCACAGTATTAGCAATCAAAGGATTGCTATATATAGTCCCCTATGGGGACATAAAAAGTGTAAAAAAAAAAAAAAAGTTGAAAAATGTGAAAATAAAAAGTAAAAAAAAAGTGAAATATCCCCTCCCCCAATAAAAATGAAAATTGTCCGTTTTTCCCATTTTACCCCCAAAAAGCGTAAACATATTTTTTAATAAACATATTTGGTATCGCCGCGTGCGTAAATGTCCGAACTATAAAATATAATGTTAATGATCCCGTACGGTGAATGGCGTAAAAGTAAAAAAAAAAAAAAAGTCCAAAAGTGCAGCTTTTTTGTCACATTTTATTTAAAAAAAATGTATAAAAATTATCTAAAAGTTTTATATAAGCAAATGTGGTATCAATAAAAATTACAGATGACAGTGAAAAATATGAGCCCTCATAGCGTCCTATATACGGAAAAATGAAAAAGTTATAGGTGGTCAAAATAGGGCGATGTTAGATTACTGATTTTACAAAAAGTTTTAGATTTTTTTAAGCGGTACAAAAATATAAAGGTATCTAGACATGGGTATCATTTTAATCGTATTGACCCACAGAATAAAGAACACGTCACTTTTACCGTAAAGTGTATAGTGTGTAAACAAAACCCTCGAAAATGTGCAAATTGTGGTTTTCATTTAACTTTCCTCCCTAAAATTTTTTTAGGGGGGGGTTCGCCGTACATTTTATGGTAAAGAGGTAAGAGGTTTCATTACAAAGTACAATTGGTCACGCAAAAAACAAACCCTTATATGGGTCTGTAGATGGAAATATAAAGGAGTTATGGATTTTAGAAGGTGAGGAGAAAAAAACGAAAACGCAAAAATAAAATTGGCCTGGTCCTCAAGGTTAAAATGGGCTTGATCCTTAAGGGGTTAACATGACCAGTTTTACTTTGTTATGCCATCACTCATTTTACCCTAAAATATATGGTAAAGCCAAAAAAATATTTTTTGTGTAAGGAAATTTAAATGAAAATCACAATTTAGCAAATTTGGGGTGGGGCGGGGCTTAGTTTTCACTCTGTACATTATACAGTAAAAAGGATTTGTTTTCTTTATTCTCTGGGTCAATACAATTAAAGTGATACCCATGGTTACATACATTGTACCGCTTTTAAAAAAATCTCAAACTTTTTTTCACAAAATCAGTACGTTTAAAATTGCGTCATTTTGACTACTTCTAACTTTCTCATTTGTGAGGGCTCATTTTTTGCGCCATGACCTATAGTTTTGTTTTAGTACCACTATTGCGTATATGTGACTTTTTGATAGATTTTTATAAAATTTTGTTCAATGTGATGTGACTGAAAAGCAGAAATGTGGGACTTTTTTTTATTTACATTTACACCATTCCCTATAGGGAATCATTAACATTGTATTTTTATAGTTCAGACATTTACGCATGCGGCGATACCAAATATGTTTATTATTTATCATTTTTTACTCTTTTCTTATTAAAATGGGGAAATGGGGGGATTTAAAACTTTCTTGGGAGAGGGGCTTTTTCACCTTTTTTTCACCTTTTTTTTAAAATACTTTTCTTTACAATTCTTTTACACTTTTTTAGACATAGCATAGGCATAGCACTGATCAGTATTATCGGCGATCTTCTGTTCTGGTCTGCTGGAAGGCAGACCAGAGCAGAAGACCCCAGAAGACGGACGGAGGAGGGTGAGGGGACCTCCGTCAGCCATCTTGGCTGATCTGAACCCCGTGGCAGTGCTATCAGCAGCAGCAGACCCGCCATTACCGACGGGTCTGCTGCTGCTGGTAGCAGCCGGGACCTGCCATGCATGAAGCGAGTGCAGCTCCTGCACTCGCTTCACAGCCACGCCGTAAATGTATGGTGCTGTGCGTGAAGTATCTTGTTGCAGCGCCATACATTTACGGCATGTGTCCTTAAGGGGTTAAGAAAACGAATAATTAAAAATGAACAAAATAGTTTGAATGTAATTGTTGCAAAAAAAAAAAAAAAAACACACATATATATATATATATATATATATATATATATATATATATATAATTATTATTATTTTTTTATATATAGACTTATGGTAGGGGGGTTTATCGTTAGTGTTTTGTTTTTGTTTACAGTTTTTTTTTTTACCTTTTTTGTCTGTCATTGTGTGGCAGTTTTTGTGCAAAAATTTCCCCCCTTACTTTTGGTTTGAGTGTGTATACATTGTGCCTGTTCAGGTGGCGGGGCTGTTGTGTGTGCGGTATGTGGTATATGTATATATATGTATACACACACTCCAGCTTAACCACCCAATCTAGAGTGGGGCAGTGGTCGGGAACCTAGGCAATGAGCTGTCAACAAAGGGGAGGAAAGAAGCAGGATTATGAAGAATAAGGATGAAATGGAATTTGTATGTGTGTGATGTGTCTACATCACCATCACCCTGTTATAGGGATAGATAGATAGATAGATAGAGAAAGATATGAGAGATAGATAGATAGATAGATAGATGAATAGATATGAGACAGACAGATAGAAATATATGAAATAGAAAGATAAATAGATAGATATGAGATAGATAAATAGATAGATATGAGATAGAAAGATAGATATCAGATAGATAGATAGATATGAGATAGATAGATAGATAGATAGATAGAAAGATATGAAATAGAAAGATAAATAGATAGATATGAGATAGAAAGATAGATATCAGATGGATAGATGTGTTTATTGGGACATTTAGGGAAGAATGAGATGCAGTTACAGTATGCTGTCTCATGCTGAGCAATGCCACAAGCAGAGGAACAGCTAGGGAATGAATACAGCAGGTTCCTCAGACTGTTCTGCAGCAGCTCTTGCCAGGGAAACGGTAGGAGTGCTGTAGGAGGGGAGTAGGCAGGGTTGGAGGACTGTGATGGAGAGATGAAGGATAGCAATGCATTCTGGGAATTGTAGTGCTAAGCAGCTGCTTAACCAGGATGTTGTGAGAAGACATGGTAGGATTATATACCCACCATACAAATGGATTTTGTGTGGTTTCAGAACTGGGACAGACAGGTAAGTAATGCTATGTGCTTTTTAATTAAACCTCATGCCGGAGTGCCCCTTTATGTTTCACCCACTTGCTCACCTGTGATTGGATCCCAAAGAAAAGTGATTGCATGAAAAACTATATTCCCTGGTGAGGACCGATACGCGGCCAATTCCCCCTATGGCAATCTTAATGTCAGTAATGATAGTTTTTACTCAAATTGAATGGTGGCGAACAAATAACGCTTCAAATCGGAGGTTCATGTCCCTGACTAAGTGGTATAAATCCTGAAGAGACCGGAAGGTTTTACCGGTGACCTCTCCTTTTGATAAATGAAACACCGAGGAAATCCTGAGTTGTTCGCTCTGAGTAAGAATTCTCCTGGGAAAAGGAAATATTAGAGACATTTCTGATCCCTGTTGTGTTATCTTTGATGATGCGGGGACTTTATTGTCTAAACAGATGTATATTCCCGGACTGAAGGATTGATCTCTATTCAGACCATTCATAGACGAAAATACACAGGGGGATGTATAGTATTGTAGAGAGGTGAGTATTACCGTATTTTTCTCCCCTATAGGACGAACCGCCATATAAGACGCACCCAATTTTAAAGGTGCAAAATCTAGAAAAAAAAAGATTCTGAACCCAACAGTGATCTTCAACCTGCGGACCTCCAGATGTTGCAAAACTACAACTCCCAGCATGCCCGGACAGCCAACGGCTGTCCGGGCATGCTGGGAGTTGTAGTTTTGCAACATCTGGAGGTCCGCAGGTTGAAGACCACTGGTAGGAGGTAATACTCACGTGTCCCCGCAGCTCCTGACCCGTTACCGCTCCTCACCGCTGCCCTGAATGTCGCCCTCCATCGCTGTCGCCGCGTCCCCGACTCTCTGGACGTCTTCTTCCCCGGGATCCACGCTCTCCGTCGCCGTCATCACGTCGCTACACACGCCGCTCCTATTGGATGACGGAACGACGTGATGACGTCGAAGGAGAGCGCCGGCCATGCAGGGGATCCCGGGATGGAGCAGACACCGAGGAGGCAGGTAAGGTCCCTCCCGATGTCCTGTAAGCTGTTCGGGACGCCGCGATTTCACCACGGCGATCCCGAACAGCCCGACTGAACAGCCGGGTTAGTGTCACTTTCGGTCAGCTTTGATCGCCACGTCTGAAGGGTTAATACAGGGCATCACCGCGATCGGTGATGTTCTGTATTAGCTGCGGGTCCCGGCCATTGATGGCCGCAGGGACCGCCGCTATACGTGTGTATTCGCCGTATAAGAGGCACAAACTCCCCCCCCCCCAGTTTTGCGGAAGAAAAAGTGCGTCTTATTCGGCGAAAAATGCGGTATGTATTGACTCTGGTTTGCATCATTTTCTATGAGGAATAGGAAGTGATATTCTTCTCTCCCAGCATGCCCGGACAGCCAAAACAATGGTCTATATAGCTGCATGAGGGCTTGTTTTTGCTGGACCTGTCAGGAGAGATGGAGGAACCAGGGAGCTGCTGAGACAACTGTGGTGTCCCGGTACAGAACATTTTTTACTCTGCTTGTCCTCTCAGGTAGATGTTGTCTCAGGTGTCTGTTTCGACCCACAGCTCCAGGGAACTTTATATTTAATGTTTATTGTTTCATGTTTTCTGCCAATGTATGCTGTTCACCTTGTATAAAGTCTACTGTGCCTTTAAGGGAAAGGTTGTAGCAGTGTCAAGTGATCACTCTGGCCAGTTAGAGTCATAGGCCCTAAGCCCGCTGGTCTGTCTAGACAGGGAGGAGTGAGTTTATGAGGAGTTGAGGAGAGGAAGTCTAGTCTTGGTCTAGGAGAGGAGTTCTAGTTGGGGTCCAGAAGGAGAAGAAGCTAAGTCTGAAGTGCCTGATAGCCAAAAAGATCCCATAATGCAAGTCAAGGAAAGTGTGAGAGAAGTTCCTCTGGCCTCCTCAGTCCAAAAGTCAAAGTTCTCCCCATCGGTAAGCAATTCTGTGGATGCATTGTGAAGTACTCCCAGTCTGTGCTAGTTGTCTCCCAAGTCCGTCTAAAGTCAAGTTAGAACAAGTGAAGTCATCACAGCTGCACTATAACTGCAAGTGATCTAAAGTGACCATCTATGCAACTTTGCCCCAGATATTGCACTACCAAAGTGTGCCGTTATATTGCATGGACTGTAACATCTGCCTGCAAAAACATTCAGTAAAAGTAGTTTCGGTAACTCTTCATTTGTGGTCTCCATTGCCCCAGCGCTTGGTCCAGGAAGCTGCTTATCCTTGGAGGTTAACACTACCCTGGTGTCACGAACTCTATTTAAGTCACAACAACCCGTCAATAGACTAAACACACCACACAACACCTCACTGACAAGGACAGGACTACTCGACTTCCTGTCAGGAGAGAGGGAGGAGCCAGAAGCTGCTGAGACAACACCACAATGACAATGACAGGACTACTCAACTTCCTGTCAGGAGAGAGGGAGGAGCCAGAAGCTGCTGAGACAACCCCACACTGACAATGAGAGAACTGCATAACTTACTGTCAGGTGTAAATCACGCAGAAACATTCTGAAGCCACAACAAATTGTGATAACATTATATTAGTAAGCAGGGCCACCGCCAACTAAAGGCAAGGTAAGCGCCGGCCTACAGGAGGACATTACCCAACCTGTGACCGGTACTTCTGTAAAGCCACAAATCTTGACAAAAGTGGTATTTTTAATGTACCATATAATGTCAGTGTCTGTTTAATGATTTGGAGCAGTAGTAGGGGGGACGGCTCATGCCGGGGAAATGGGCAGCATTGCAATGCGATCCCTGGCCAGCCGGCTCTATGAAAAACAATGAGCCTCACTGTATAATTGCAAAAACCCACCGCAAGAGCAGTGAATGTCCATTCAGGGCTTCTAGTGGGGTATGAATGAATGTTTGAATATTAAGTTGTGACTTTAAAATATACATCACTAAGGAGATCCCTTCCCATAGACTTGCATTATGGTATTGTGATAAAGTGGCAAGGAAAGGGTGCCTTTCCTGGACTCACTTTGAAGTATCCCTCACCTCGCCTAAGTAATCAGGCAGCAAACAGGGGAGGTCTTGAAAAGGAAAAGTCTGAGTTTGATCTCGGCTCTCCCTGGGAAACAGCAGATCTCTGTAAGGGGGAGACACAGGCCCTGTTGGAAGCACACAGCCAGAGCTGTGAGTGGCCCAAGTGACAGTGGGAACTGTGAGTAATCAGGTTGCAGGTGGCACATGTTTCAACTGGATGAGGGTAGCTCACCAGTTAGTAGACAGGGCATGTTGAAAGTTGTAGTCAGTGACCAGATGGTCTAGAACTTTATTTTGTTCCTGTTTTATGTTTTGTTTTACCTGCAACCTGTGTAAATAAAGCTGGTGAGGTGCCAGGCTTGTATGCTGAACTGTTGTCTGGTATGTCATTGTGAGGAAACGTGTCCCGTGGCAAGTGACCAGGACAATCCCAGAGCTATCCCTGAGGACGGTTCCTCACATTTGGTGGAGGATGCAGGCATCACGTTTGATAAGGACATCATGTTGATAAGGGCAACCAAAGGGCGAGTTGGAGAGGAGCCATTGCTAAGAGCAACCCCTTCAAGATTGCAAGTCGGATGAGCCCAGCATGAGCACAAGCACAGGACAGAGTCTGAGGAGGAACGTTGCTAGGGGCAATGGATCGAGATTTTTGGAAAAGGGACGACATCTGCAGGCCGTTGCTGGGGGAAACTGACATAGGCCACAACAGGTGGTCACCGGGATGAAGCAAAGGTCCTGTGAGCTGTTGGTGGGCGGAATCCCACTGTGGGTGGACTGTGTCTCGGATAAGGCCGGAGGTAATTCAGTGTGTGAAGTTCCGACCGTAGAGTGGTAAGACTGTTCAAATTACTTTTGAAACCTCTTTTGGGACAGTGAACCATGTGTTGGAGGTTGATGCGGGACTTATGGGGAAAATTGTTCTGGGCAGAAACTTTCCATACTTTTGGGAGTTGTGGGAGGCCGAGATTGGGCAGAAATTTTGCACCCAAGGGTCCGGCAGTAGTAGAGATTGAGGTGAAGCCCGGTGAAAAATCCTCTGAAGCTAAGGTTGAGGTGAAGTTTTGTAAAAAGTCCTCTGAAGCTAAGATTGAGGTGAAGACATGTATAAAGTCCTCTGAAGCTAAGATGGAGATGAAGCTGTATGAGAATTCCCATGAAGCTAAGACTGAGCTGAAGCCTGGTGGGAAATCCTCTGAAGTGAAATCTGAGGTGAAACCCGGTGGGGAATCCTCTGAAGCCGAGACATGTACGTGGTGGCTGGTGAGAGTGAGAAAGAAAAGTGTCAAGGTACCGTATTTATCGGCGTATAACACACACTTTTTAGGCAAAATTTTTTAGCCTAAAGTCTATGTGCGTGTTATACGCCGATACACCCCCAGGAAAGGCAGGGGAGAGAGGCCGTCGCTGCCCGCTTCTCTCCCCCTGCCTTCCCTGGGGTCTAGAGCCCTGCTGCCGACACTTCTCTCCCCCTGGCTATCGGCGCCGCTGGCCGTTCTGTCCCCCTGACTATCGGTGCCGGCGCCCCATTGCCGGCGCCGATAGCCAGGGGGAGAGAAGCGGCACCGACAGCCAGGGGGAGAGAAGGGGCAGCGGCCCCCATTGCCGGCGCCGCTGCCCCGTTGCCTCCCCCCATCCCCGGTGGCATAATTACCTGTTGCCGGGGTCGGATCCGCGCTGCTGCAGGCCTCCGGCGTGCGTCCCCTGCGTCGTTGCTATGCACGGCGCGGCGCACTGATGTCATGCGCCGGCCCGTGCAGCGCATAGCAATGACGCAGGGGACGCACGCCGCAGGCCTGCATCAGCGCGGACCCGACCCCGGCAACAGGTAATTATGCCACCGGGATGGGGGGAGGCAACGGGGCAGCGGCGTCGGCAATGGGTGCCGCTGCCCATTCTCTCCCCCTGGCTGTCGGCGCCGCTTCTCTCCCCCTGGCTATCGGTGCCGGCAAAGGGGCGCCGGCACCGATAGTCAGGGGGACAGAACGGGCAGCGGCGCCGATAGCCAGAGGGAGAGAAGGGCCGGCAGCAGGGCTCTAAACCCCAGGAAAGGCAGGGGGAGATAAGCGGGCAGCGACGGTCTCTCTCCCCCTGCTTTTCCTGGGGGTGTATCGGGGTATACACGTGCACACACGCACCCTCATTTTACCATGGCTATTTGGATAAAAAACTTTTTTTACCCAAATATCCTTGGTAAAATGAGGGTGCGTGTTATAGGCTGGTGCGTGGTATACCCCGATAAATACGGTATTTAGTGTCTGTGGGACAAGAGTTGTCCAACAGGAAGGAAAGGCAGGTGGATTCAGCTGCTCTATCCCGGTGGTCTGAGAAAAGGGGGCGGGGGCGGATATGTGATAAAGTGTCAAGGAAAGGGTGCCTTTCCTGGACTCACTCTGAAGTATCCCTCACCTGCGGCCTAAGTAATCAGGCAGCAGACAGGGGAGGTCTTGAAAAGGAAGAGGCTTAGTTTGATCTGGGCTCTCCCTGGGAAACAGCAGATCGCTGTAAGGGGGAGACACGAGAGCTGTTGGAAGCACACAGCAGGAGCTGTGAGTGGCCCAAGTGACAGTGGGAACTGTGAGTAATCAGGTTGCAGGTGGCACATGTTTTATCTGGATGAGGGTAGCTCACCAGTTAGTAGACAGGGCATGCTGAAAGTTGTAGTCAGTGACCAGATGGTCTAGGACTTTATTTTGTTCCTGTTTTATGTTTTGTTTTACCTGCAACTTGTGTAAATAAAGCTGGCGAGGTGCCAGGCTTGTATGCTGAACTGTTGTCTGGCAAGTTATTGTGAGGAAACGTGTCCCGTGGCAAGTGACCAGGACGATCCCAGAGCTATCCCTGAGGATGGTTCCTCACAGTATATACGATAGGCCAAGCCAGTCCAAACAATCCTGGAGAGAAAAGAACATTCACAGAAGAAAGGACACATGAAGACGACTGACCAGATGGGAGATGTAGGCGGCCATCTAGGACAAGGAAACAAGATGAATCCACCATGTTTTATGAATTTATTAGGCCTTAAATGGTGAGATGGGATTATTCTATGACATTTGCCTCTATTATTCGTTAAGAAACTACAACATAGTATATATTTAGTCTAATATTGAAGATTGTACTTATATCTATGTATGTAAACCGCCATTTTCACTCAATAGTTAATAAATGTCCATTTTTTATATAAGAAGCCTGGCATGATAATTTCTCCACCGTAGATAAAAAAAAAAGATTTCTTAATCTTGACATTTCTAACAAGACGTTGGGACCCGTTGTTGCCCGTTGCTCCCCGTCACGAGAACGGTCGTTAAAGGCACAAAAAAGATCAACAAAAAAAAAGAGATTTTAATGGCCGTTCTTGGCTGGGCGCAACGGCAGTGTGAAAGTGGCTTTAACCTTAACTATTCCTTTGTAAAAATGTTGTCATTAAAGGGGTTATCCAGGAATAGAAAAACACAGCTAATTTCTTTCAAAAACATCCCCCCGTCTGTCTCAGGTCGGGTGTGGTATTGCAACTTCAATGGAACTGAGCTGCAGAACCCCACCCAACCTGGAGACAGAGCGGGAGCTGTTTTTGAAAGAAAGTAGCTCTGTTTTTCTATTCCTGGATAACCCCTTTAACACTGTCCCAATTGGTCACATTTGCATTTGGCTTGATATAACATTTTGCATTATTAAAAATAAAATACCCGATTGGGAAATACACAAAACATGTTAAACCTCCCACCTGTGTCTGGTGATTGAAGACCATGACGCGGGTGACTTAGTTACATCGATTAAGTGTAAAAACTGCTCATTGCTCAGCCCGCCGCCCGCCTCTATACTGCTCTTTTCTCATTTCCGTGAGCACCAACTAACTTCAAAAAAGGGGCACCTTGAACATAAAGCGTCGGAGTCACCTAATGCACTTATCTGCTCCAACTCCAGCGGGCCGTGTAGAAAGGAACAATGGAAGTTAATTTGCGGAGATCATGGTTCTTCCTCTCTCGCTCTGTGAGATGGAATATTTGGTGGAAATAGCATATTCTAAACCGCCTATTCTTTTTTTCTTTGATACTATTTCACGCCCCTGAATTTTTTGTTTTTTTTCCTCCCTTTGATGTAAATTATTGGGGAAGCCTAAAAAAAAAAAAGATGCAGAAAAAATGCAGCTAATGTGGAATGAATACATTCTTTAAAGCATTATAACAAGTAAGACCAAAAAAAAGAGCTCTTGGCGCCCTGAATAGTCCTCCGCTGATCACTTGTGTGTGTTGTAGAAGGAAGGCAAACATAAGTCTGAAAGTGTTTTTGAACAGAAAGCCCTTCAGAAAATGCAGTTCTCCTTTGTATTCAGGTTGCAAAGCAGTAGGGGGCCTCCTCCACCAGAAATCATACTTACGCAAGCATTAAAACCTGACTGAGATAAGAAGCCGGGCTTCAGAGGCCTCCATCATTAGCTGCTAGTGGTGGAGATTAGGGCCTCTACGATGGGATTAGAGATGGAAGGAGCCAGTGTTGGTTAATTGTTCATTAATGCCTCCAGAATAGGCGAGCTGTAGTGAAAATTATTTTGGTCTGTTCTCACAATGCCCGGCCTTTGTCCGTCCTTATCAATGCCGGTTTTGAAGTTAAAAAAAGAACATCAATTTTAAAGAAACATCTTAGGCCTGTGCTCAGTAACATCTGCTGCGCCGGCTGAACCCAGCTAAGCCACTCCATGGCCGTCCTCCAGGAGAATACGTGAAAGGAGAAGCCGTACGAGGATGGAATAAGAGTCACAATAGGAATATATCAAAGTCAGGAAAAAATGTTAATTGTTTCTTGCTGAAATATTTTCATCGGATTCCAAAGGATGAGTAGACAAAAATGTTGGCCCTATAATATGCCTCTAAATGGGTGAAATAGGGGGGGGGGGGAGGGGGGTAGTGTTCATCAGGAAATGGACAATTGTTTAAAGTTTTTAGAATAAACATATTTTTGAAGAATTTTTGATTATTTGATGTATTTTCTTAATTTCACCATCTATATTTTGAAATCATTTTGAAATCTTGCAGTTTCCATTCTCACCACTAGGCCTAAAACAAAGCTGTGGTCTTCTGTTCTGTCTGTGATGATAAGGAGGAGGTTGCTAGAAAGTGATCTGCACAACATTACATTACCAGTAGATAGAGAAGACAATATAGCTCAGCCTTCCCCTCCCTGTAGATAGAGAAGACAATGTGAGCTCAACATTCCCTTCCCTGTGGATAGAAAAGACAATAGAAGAACAGCCTCCCCCTCCCTGTAGAAAGAAAAGACAATAGAAGCCAAGTCTCCCTCTCCCTGTAGATATAGAAGACAATAGGAGCTTAACCTCCCTCTCCCTGTAGAAAGAGAAGACAATAGGAGGTCAGCCTCCCCTCCCTGTAGATAGAGAAGACAATAGGAATTTGCCACCCCCCTTGGAAATACCTCTGTACAAGTCACAGAGCACACCCAGTAATGTTTCCCATTCATGTCAATTAGACAGCTCCTAACTGTGTCCATGGGGCTTACTGTAAAACATATTTCTAAGAGCTGTTGCATAAGTGTGCTCCCCCCTTATAACGGGGGATATGGCTGTGTTAAGAATGAACCATTCACTTTAAACTCATGTTAAATATAAGTTATTCAACACTGGCCATCAAAGTAACTCTGAATAATCACAAGTAAAGTTCATCAGTTCTGGTAGGATTTTCCTACATTTGATCAGTTACATCTCAAAGCAAAATCCATGGTCCGCAGAGAGCTTCCAAAGCATGAGAGGGATCTCATTGTTGAAATATATCAGTCAGGAGAAGGGAACAAAGAATTTCCATCAGATCAGATCTACCATGGAACACAGTGAAAACATCATCAAGAGGAGAAAACATGGCAAAACAGAGACATTACCAAAAAGATGTCTCTCAAAAATTGATCAAGAGATAAAAATAAAACTGCAACATTAAAGGAACTGCAGAAATTTCTGGCAAGTACTTGCTGTGCACTATATGTGACCACAATCTCCCATATTCTTCATATGAATGGGCTATGGAGAAGGGTGGCAAGATGGAAACCTTTTCTTACGAAGAAAGCATCCAAGCTCTGCTGAAGTTTACAAAAACAAACATCAAGTCTCCCAAAAGCACGTGGGAATATATATTATGGTCTGAGGAAAACAAAGTAGAACTTTTTGGCCATGATTCCAAAAAGTATGTTGGCACAAAAACCCCACTGATCATCACTCAAAGACCAGCACCCCCACAGGGAAAGATGGTGGGGACGCCATCAGGCTTTGTGGCTGTTTTTTTCTCAGTTGGAAAATTATAAGTTAAAGGGGGTTATCCAGGAATTGAAAAAGATACTTTCCTTCAAAAAACCCTCCCCGGTTGGGTGTGGTCCTGCAGCACAATTCCATTGAAGTGAATGGAGCCTAGTTGTAAAACCTCACCCAACCTGGAGACAGACGTGGAGCTGTTTTTGAAAGAAATTAGATGTGTTTTTCTATTCCTGGATAACCCCTTTAAAGGTGGAAAAAGTTCTGACATGATTTATGTTTGTCTCATTCTTTAACATCACAAGAACCTGGCATTTTCAAAGGCTGTGTAAGATCTGCAAGTATTGTGCCCAGTGAACAGACAGTCCCAGGACCCGGTGTGTTGAGAGTTGACTATCACCAATATAATATTGATGATCTATTCACCCTATAGATCCCTGTCTGGCATCTATAGCTGGAAATGAAAACATTACATGCAACATTTTTTTTAAGCACAAGGAATTCTCCAACTGCAAAACTAATTAAACTGGGTGCAAATGTGAACAAGCCCTTACAGCTACTGCAAAACCTTATGTATATACCTAAAGACATCTGCCAAGAGATCTCAAATATTAAAGTCTGTTAACTATCCTGTCTTGTCCATCCTCTAATGTAGCATCAGAGAAAGTGTTCAGTGCAGCAGGCGGCGTCTCTCCTAAACGATCAAGATTATCTGCCAGCAACAGGGAAAAACTCATGTTAGTTAAAATGGAGTCAGACATGGATCAGTGAGAAATTTAAACTTTTTGTGCCAGATGCCACTGATTAGACAGTACTACGACCACCCCTGCTGTATGCTGGGTACTACAACCCCCACCAACCCGCCACCTCCTTCTGTATGCTGGATATTATAACACCCACTATTCTGCTACTTCCTGCTATCCTCTGCCTACACAACTCATGATCCTTTAAAAAGGGATAATTTTTTTGGTTTTTAAAACAAAAGCAAATTCTTCTTCACTGTTTCAGGACACTAATCCTGTTGTAAATCACAAATTGGAGAATTTTTTGGAACACTTGGAAAAAGCCATTGCTTCTTCCAATACCTCTGTGTGCATTTTAACACTGTCAGGCATCTACCGACAACCAGTAATACTTTATGCTGCTTTATTTTAGTGTTAATAAAACTAAAAAATCTGCTAGAATATTAAACAAGCTTAGGTTATCACATGTCGTCAAAAAAACACTGTAAAACTACTACAAAAACTATACATTCCTGGGTGACACCAGCAGTGTTATGCAAGTGTTTTGAAGCTTATTTCATTGCCAGTTCGCAGAGAACCTGTTCAAAAAATTCTGTGAGTCCGGCAAACCAATCTTTTGTAAAGCTTACTCAACTCTAATATCTATTACATCCAAATAGGCAATACGTTGTGTGATGTTATTTAAGGGGATATCCAGGAAGTGAAAAACAGAGATAATTTCATTCAAAAATGATCCCCGTCTGTCTCCAGCTTGGGTGCGGTTCTACAGCTCAGTTCCATTAAAGAGAATGGAGCCAAGTTGTAATACCACACCCAAAGTGGAGACAGACAGGGAGTGGTCTTTGAAAGAAATTTGGTCTGTTTTTTGATTCCTGGATAACCTCTTTAAGGAATGCAGGGAGCTAGATTAAAACATTTCCTTTTATTATCCTTCTATCATATTTAAACAATTACAGAATAAAATGTAAGTTTTATCTTTCATCGTTGGGAAACATGGCCTTTAGCTTGCCTATTGGCTGATTTTTTGGCAGTCATTCAGGCTGTTTGAAAATCTGGAGTATGTTTCATTGTCTACTCTAAATCTGCACCACTTTTTAGTTGGCTTAGTTAACAACAATATTTTTTTAGGGGGCTCAATTTAACCCTGTACCCTTTTCCAGAAGTCAGACCTGCTTTCAAAAATTTGCCACACATGGAGCCAATAAGGTAAAATTCACTTGGAAATGTGGTGTGTGCCATATTTTCACTAAATCTGGTGCAAATTACCAATTAATTTCTAAATTAAATGTGAAAATAATATTGGTTTCTGTTTATAACACATAATGAGATCTGGCGCACCATGGATGCCACCGGCAGCCAACTGAAACCCAGTGACTTACAATGGGATCCATTGGGTTCTGTTGAGATGTTCACCATTAGGAAGGGAAACATAATATTCCAATGCGCATGGTATCTGTAATGGACACTTAAAACAGATAATAAGATCCTCATAATAAGATATTTCCGATGAAATGAACATAGCACAAAAAATAAAAGGAAATGGTCGTTAATAAGTTTGACCAATAAAAGTAGATAAATGTCCTTTTTTACAACCATTGGACAAGACCTATAAAGCCCTAATCAGTTCTTCTTCCTCTCGGTCATAAAATATATAGTCTGTACAAATAAACATTAAATAAATCATTTTGGTCGGCCCTATCGCCCTGTCACCGGCGTTCCCAACATCTCTATGAAGTGCTCCTCTCATGTGATCCAGCTTGTTTACAAGTGTTTCTGAGGAGCTTCACATGAAGGTTCACCGTGGCCGATCTTCTTGTATCTCTCCCCCTGGAGATCCTTAATGTAGGTTCCTTTGATTTACTATCATTACAGCAGGAGAGAGATGCACCAGGAATATAGAACCAGGAGCAATTAGGACATATAGACCTTTATGGAGCGTGTAGTGCATGAATATACTGCCTGCTGTTATTGGGTTGGGATTGTTTAAGTACTTGTAGATTTCATGCTCAGTGGTCTGGAAATAAAAACTAACAAAAAACATCTCATAGTCTAAGAGCATTAAAAAAAAAAAAACGAAAAATAAAAACTTGAATTGTAGGTACTCCGCTCTTATCACACCATTTTCGGGACTTATATTTATAAGGGAGCCATGATAGCTATGATGATTCCCATTGTATTGGGAATCCGCCATTTTTCTGTAAAATTTTCTGGAATTTTTTCATTGCGAGAAATGAGATACAAATTGCTTTTTGCTAGAAGGTTTCCCTGGAGGAAAGTTCTGCACTGTATGGGAAATAAAGCATTTCACAGTCGGCATTTGTACAGATGAGTCATTTCCTTGCCAAATTTTTCAAGATGGGTGGTAAGAGATGACCAGCTTTAAAGGGGTACTCCATCTCTAGACGTCTTATCTCCTATCCAAAGGCGCTGGGGCCCCCTGGGATCTCCCTGCAGCACCCGGCATTCATTTAGAGCATTGGGTGTAGCGTTCCCACGAGCCTCCGCCCTGCATCGCCAGTCATCCGGCACAGAGCTAAGTTCGCTCTGCGCACCGGATGTCTGGGGTACCGCAGCCAAGATCGTGGGGGTCCCCAGCAGTGGGACCCCTGCAATCAGACATCTTTTGATAGGGGATAAGATGTCTACGGACTGAGTACCTCTTTAAGCCCTAGAGGACACATGATGTAAACTTACATCATTGTGCCCTGATACTTGGTCCCCAAAGCCCGTAACTGCTTTAGATGCCGTAATCAACAGTGATCATGGCATCTAAAGGGTTAATAGTGGGCATCAGCGAGATTGCAATGCACCTTGATGTAGATTTATGTTGTGAACATGAAGTGAGCACAGTGGCTGCACTCACTTCGTGCATAGCGAGTCCCGGCTGCTAATAGCAGCCGGGACTCGCTATGCGCGAAGTGAGTGCAGCTCCTGCATTTGCTTCATGTTCACCGTGTCCATGTACAGCATAGTGTCAGTGTTACACTGATGCCCACTATAAACCCTTTAGATGTGATCAGTGTCGATTATGACATCTAAAGCGGTTACGTGCTTTGGGGACACTCATCAAACAACCTGCAGAGCGATTGCAGGGGTCCAATGAGTGAAGGTGGCCAGAGGTCTCCTCACCTGCTCCGTGCCGCTCTCCTGGGGTTCTCTTGTATGGTTTGACACCCGGCAGGCCTTACAAGTAGATCACAGATTGAACTGATCAGTAATGGCAATCAAAATATTGCTATGAATAGTAAAAAATGCAATAAAAAGTTATCAATGAATTTCATTTCACTGTAAATTTCATGGTAAAAAGGAATCATTACAAAGTACAATTGGTCGAGCAAAAAACAAGCCTCATATGGCCCTGTGGATAAAAAAATGAAAGAATTCTGCTTCTCAAAAGGCGCGGAGAAAAAAACACAAATGTAAAAATGTTAATTGTCTGTGTTCTTAAGGGGTTAATCAATAAATCAATAAATAAACTATCCAAATTAAAAACAAACAAACAATCAAGATCTTACAATACTCTGTCGGGAGTGATTTATGCCATGTGTCTCTATGTGGCCACCTATTGGTTGTGATGCCAATTGCAGCACGTTGAGTTGCTTACATATCGCCATTATGTGTTGAACTTTTATCATGATAATTTGGAGTCCTTGTGGAAGGATAAGGGTGGACATATCTGTATTTACTTATAATAGCTACTCTAGGTCAGTGGTTCCCAACCAGTGTGTCTCCAGGTGTTCAGAACTACAACTCCCAGCATGCCCGGACAGCCTTTGGCCTAGGGCCATAAGAAATGGACCACAAACTAGCAAATTAGATTAGATAACTTATGTATAACACTGCTTAAAGGGGGTACAGCCTAAGAGAGGTTCTCTATGGGATTTTTTCCTGCTCCGGACAGTTCGTGACACAGCAGAGAGCACTGTGGTCAGACTGGAAAGAACTACACAACTTCCTCTCGGGCTCACAGCAGCTGATAAGTACTGGAAGGATCAAGATTTTTTATGTGGAAGTAATTTGCAAATCTGTATAGTTGATTTGAAAACATTTGTTTTTTCCGGAGTACCCGTTTAAGAGCTCTGAAGCCCTGTATAACACTGCTAGAGTCACCTGGGAACGTATTCAAGTAGTTTTTAAGTGGTTTGAGCAATACACACAGATGGGTTCACATTTACCTTTTAGCAAATTACGTTAGAAAAAAACTCCTAAAAGCAATACAATATTGCAACATGCTAGCAAAAACCCTCGACAGGCTGCAATTCACATCACATCCACTGGGTGTCCCCATATAGGCACATGTGGCAGAAACAACTTCCGACAGAGTATTGCAAAATCATGTTTCAATCCATAGAGCCACCTTGTAGAGTCCGTCCAATGGTCCTCACCCATCTAATCTTCAGGGCTTTAAGAGACACAACTGCATACTGGGTGGTAGAGTTGCCAAGGCAGCCGTATGATACCCAGCATGCATTGTGCACAGGCCCTATCAATTAGAATAGAACTCAGTGACTATACTTTCTAGTAGTGATGAACAAATTGATTTTGAATACATTGGATTTGTGTCCACCTATACAAAAAATTCAGATTTTTTTTTAGGATTTTTTTGTGATGCATTTTGGACAACTGTACTATAAGAGCAGGGACTCTTATTAAAGTCAGAAATCCCTGCTGCTGTATGTATTGAGTGGCCAGGCATTATATTGAGTGGCTCACCCCTAAGTAGGGTCATTCTTACCCGCTCCTGTTTGTGCCCAGGTCCAGACCCGAGTTTTCATCTGCTATGCTCCAGTAACTGGGCTGAGCAGCCAATCAGCATTCCTACACTCACTGCAAGCGGATGAGCAGGGACTCCTGTCATTTTGACAGAAGTCCCTGCTCCTCTACAGTAAACAGCCATCTAAGTTCTTACAACTCAAGGGACGGAATAATCTGCATCAAGTCCAGTGAGTATTTAATGAAGAGGAATCCAAACCAAAACTGCATCAAAATCAAATGTAATGGCCAGATTAGATTGAAACCTTCTAGAACAAATCTCTTTCTAGGTGTCATACTGTTTCCATGGTAACTGTACTGTGTAGTCTGCAGTTATCTTCTAATTTCCTGAAGATTGTGTGGGAGAATAATGATTGGCTCACACATGGGACAGAGATAGGCTGATATCTAGGGCTCAAGTTCCTGCACTTTTTCACAGCAGGAACGCCATTCCCATTAGCAGGAGCAGCCCTTGAGTTGAAATTTTGGGTGAGTTCCTGCACTTTTTTTTTTTTTTGAGGACTTGATCCCTGCTGATATCTGAACAAGTGTTGAACAATAATCTGGTGTAGGAAAGTTTTGCCAATATAACAGGGTCCATTGTAATCAATAGTTTAATCTCAGGTACTACATATTTATGCACCATTTGTAATATTTCTTTAATGTGATATTAGAATATCTTATGTCTGTTTAATAATGGGATATTGTAGGTATTTATTGTAAAGCCTGTAACATTCATTATTTTATATTGTGTCATGGGTATAGTATGATTTCTTTTACAGTTTTTGCCATTTTTTTCTTTTTCAAGATTGATATTGTTTGTGTTCAAGGGGTACTCCGCCCCTAGACATCTTATCCCCTATCCAAAGGATAGGGGATAAGATGTCTGATCACGGGGGTCCGGCCACTGTCATGAAAGGGCATGGCCGTGACGTAACGAGCCGCCATGCCGCATCGCCAGTCATCGGACCCGTGCATCGGATGTCCTTTGGATAGGGGATAAGATGTCTAGGGGTGGAGCACTCCTTTAAGGTTTTGTTTCTTTAAAAGAAAAAGAGAAAAAACAATATTAAGAAGATAAAAAAAACAGTGCTCATTTTAGTCTATGCTGGCCATTACAATTTTAGGAATTTTTTAAAGTAAAAAATAAAATAAAAAATAAACAAAGACTTCCTAAATGGAAGATCATTTGACTGACTGTCGGATAAAACACTCAAACACAATTGACCTCTTGGTAGACTATGTTGGTCTGTAAGTTGTTGGCTAAAATAATCGTTTGTTGTTAAGGGGGTTTGTAAAAATTCACATCCTGCCAGAACAGAGAAGCAGAGAAGAATATCCTATACTTACCTATCACCGATCCCCTGCAGCTCCTGTTCGCCTCCATCTGGTTACTGATCTTTTGCCTTATTTCTGCTCCCTAGACAAGCACTTGGAGCAGGATCTGGCACCTCAGCTGATCACCGGTCACAGCAGTATCCCACCTCTAAGCTTGCAGGTCCTGCACCAAGCACTCGTCTTACTTGCAGGAAGAAGTTAGAAAATTCGGAAACCAGCTGGAGACACGAGTTGTGGTGGTAAAAATAGAAAATAAATCCTATACTTTCCTACCCCCGATCCTCTGCAACTCCAGTTTGCCCCCATTGGGCCCCCAATCTTCTCACTTCTTGCTGCCTGCGAGACGAGTGCTTGTGCAAAACCTGATGGCTTAGAGACGGGACACTTATGTGGCCAGTGATTGGCTGAGCTGGCAGGTCCTGTACTGAGCATTAGACTTCCAAGAAAAGGAAGTGAGAAGATTGGGCAACTAGATGGAGAGGAACAGGAGTTGCAGGGGTAAAAATAGAAAAGGAATCCTAAACTTACCTACCTCTGATCCCCTGCAACTCCTGTTTGCCTCTATCTGGTTCCCCACCTTCTCACTTCTTCCTGCGTGCTCAGTGCAGGACCTGCCGACTTAGAGTTCTAGAAAGCAGAAAGAAGACTGAAGATTGGGGTACTAGAAAGAGATAAAAAGGATCTGCTGGGGATAGGAGATAGCTAAGTATAGGTCTTTTTTCTATTTTTTAAGGCCCCAGCAGCTTATAATTTTTTTTGCAAAATGTCGGATGACCAATTTAAAGGAGTACTCCCCCCATAGACATCTTACCCCCCTATCCTGTGGCCAGATGACCCGCTATCTTCAGGCCGGCTTTGGGTTGACTTCGGGCATCCGTGGTCGTGACATCACATCAGGCCCTCTCGATTCATGTCTATAGGAGGGGGCATGACGGCCGTCACACCCCCTCCCATACACATAAATGAAGGGGGCATGGCCTGACATCACGACCACGGATGCAGAAAGTCAGCGTTCTGAACATAATTAGGGATGAGCGAATCAAATCTGCCAAATCTGAATTTGTTACGAATTTCATGAAAAATTTACTTTGCAACGAATCCGAATATCGCCTCCATTCGATTGCACAAATTGCTTAATTAAACTCCATTTAGTGCAATCCAAGCTGCAAGGCATCTAATATTCAGGACATGGGGCAAGGAACTCTGGGAAGTAGGGAACACGGGTAGGCGGGATGACCCTGAATCACATGCAGCATGCAGCCTATCAGCAGCCAGACACCCCTGTGATGTCATAGCCCTATATAATCGGCAGCCATCTTGGGGCCAGTCACATCAGTGTTCTATTGCAGAGAGAGAGGGACAGAGAGCAGGGTGTGTTGCACAGAAAAGCATTTTTATAGCAGCGATTCACCTCAAGGCCGAATCCAGCCTAGAAGAACTGATAGGGAAGGGAGTGAGATTGAGAGAGAAATTGCAATTTTGGGCGTAGTACACAGCTACTGTGTGCTGCAGCACTGGTGTGTACAATAGGGATTAGCGAATCGTATCTGACGAATCCGAATTCGTTACAAATTTCTGGAAAAATTCGATTCGCAATGGATGCGAATATTGACGCAATTCTATTGAGCAAATCGCTTCATTAAACTCCATTTAGTGCAGTACAGGCTCCAGGGCATCTAAAATGGCGGATCCACATATGAGGACATGGGGTAAGGAATCCTGGGAAGGCGGGAACAAGGGTAGGTGGGATGACCCTGAATCACCTGCAGGATGCAGCCTATCAGCAGCCTGTCACCCCTGTGATGTCACAGCCCTATATAATCGGCAGCCAACTTGCGGCCAGTCACTTCATCCTTACACTGCAGAGAGATAGATAGGGACAAACAGCGCTGTGTGTTGCACAGAAATGCTTTCTTCCAGCAGCGATTCCCCTCCTAGTTAAGTCAGCGTTCTGTTGCACAGAGAGAGACAGAGAGTAGTGTGTTTTGCACAGAACAGCAGAGATTCAGCTCAAGTACAAATCCAGCCTTGAAGCACTGACAGGGAAAGGAGTGAGATTGAGGGAGAAAGTGCAATTTTGGGTGTAGTACACAGCGACTGTGTGCTGCAGCACTGGTGTGAACTGCTGGTGTTGTGCACAAATACTTTTTTTAAGCGTAGTGAAGCACATTTTTCTCCCCTCATAAGTGCATACCACATACGTACATCTAAGTGGTGTACTATTTTGTACCTGTTAAAGTCTCAAGGGCCTAGATTCTGTGAAAGGCCAGGCAAAAGTACACACCAGCTGGTGTTGTACACAAATACTTTTTTAAGCGTACTGCAGCACATTTTTCTTCCCTCATAAGTGCATACCACATACGTACATATAAGTGGTGCACTGTTTTGTTCCTGTTAAAGTCTCAAGGGCCCTGATACTGTGAAAGGCCAGGCAAAATTACTCACCGGCTGGTGTTGTACACAAATACTTTTTTAAGCGTAGTGGAGCATATTGTACTCCCTTCATATACGCACTAAGTATGTCAGGTAGAGAAGTGCCAGGACGTGCACAGAGGAGTAGCAGAGGCCTATCTTCTTCAGGAAGAGGTCGCAGCAGACTAGGGGAGAGTGGCTGCAGGAGTTGCAGTGTAAGGCCTGAGCTCCCGGGATCAGCTAGTGGTCGTGTCTTGACCAGCAACCCATCTGCCATCATCGATTGCTTAACACAGTCATCCACTTCATCACAAGTGACATTTGACATCCCCAGTCAACAGTCGGTGGGTACCTCAGATGCAACCCTCAGTTGGCATGGCCCCGGAGCAGTCCCTGTCCTCCCATTGCCTCGGTCCTATGCTGTTCCTTCCCCCAAAGAAGCATCTTATGCTGTGGGTTCAGCTCCACTATTTAAAGAGGATGATCTAAAGGACAGTCAGCAGCTACTGCCCATCCAAGATTTGGAGGTGGGATCCGCCGTTTTCTATGCTAGGCGGGCAAGTAGTGATGAGGAGAGTGGTGTGGGAGGTGGTATTGCGAGCATTCAGGCTCCTGAAGCAGACACTGTTAAGGATCCTGATCAGCCACTATATGGTCTCCTCATGCTGATGCCACCTCCTGGCTCTGTCATTGTGCCGCCATGGGACATGTGACTCCTTGTTAGATTTGGTATTTTGTAACCACACTGGCCCTCATTTACTAAAGGAGAACCAACGGTTTTTGTTGATTATTGCGCCCAAAATTTGGTCGCATCCCGCGTGTGACCAAATCTGCGCCCAAAATTTAGGCACACAACCTACATTTTTAAAAACACTCGGAGAGTTTAATTTAACCTACAAGATGGGCGTAGTTTACTCAAAAATGGGTGTTAACATGAAAAAATTGAAAAATCACTTGGAGTAATTGTGAAATCACTCTGAAAAAAGTGTAATTTTTCAACTCTGAAAAACCAACAGCCCAGGGGTCGAGTGAAAATGGAAAAATTTAGTGTTTTTGAGGAAAGGACAGCTGACCATTGTGGTTCATGATTAAATTACTTGTTTTATACTTTAAAAGCATTTTTAACCCCTCAAAGCTTTTATGATTACATTATGTAATAGATTTTTTTAATTTATATATATATATTTAAAAAAAAACAACTTTTGGGTTGTTAACCCATTAACAATCATGAATGTAAAGTTACATCCTTGTGCAGAGTAACTTTACTTTATTTATTTGGTTTAATTTTTATTTTTCCAGTGCAACACTTTTTATTCCCGTGCAACAGAATTTAATATCGTGCGATACAAAAAAAAAAACGACATATGCGACAGATTAGTAAATCACAAGGAAAAAAAAGACGAGTACACTGAAAAAAATAACCTAACCGACACTCTAGTCTTTGTAAAGGAGGGCCACTATGTATTCAAAGTAAATGCTGGGGTCCGGGACCTTAAACTTGGGACTGTAATATTAAATGTAAATTTCTAAATCTTAAAGGAGTACTCCCGTGGAAAACTTTTTTTTGTAAATAAAAATAACTTTAAAAATCTCTTTATTCTTTTCAATTTTGACACCATATGGTCTCCCTGCTGCCACATCTAGATGCTCTGCGGCAGTGATTCTAATAGCGATGCCTGTAATCTGCATGTCATGCTGAATAACTCCCTGTGCGTGTTAGGACAAGGCAAAGTGTTCTACACCCCTTTTGAGGTTCTCTGAAGGCCAGAAATAGGCGGATAAATTCGGAATACAACAAATTTTGGGGGCAAATTCGGCAAATTCACCGAATCTAATTTTAAAAAAATTCGCTCATCTCTAGTGTACAACAACTGAGAAGCTAACCGTAGCCAGCCTGTTAGGGTGAGCAGAGCACAAAAGCAATAATCACCTGCTATTAGTGCCTAATACAGATTGCATGGTGAAGCGTCTTGTGCTCTATTAAGTGCAACCTGTACATAGGCGGTGTACGATTTTGTTCCTGCAAGTCTTAAGGGCCTTGATACTGTGAAAGGCCAGCCAACAGTACACACCTGCTGGTGTTGTAGACAAATACTGTTTTTAGCATAGTGAAGCGCATTGTCCTCCCCTCATATACGCACTAAGTATTTCAGGCAGAGAAGTGCCAGGACGTGCACACCTGGTTGTGCCACCTCCAGGCTGTGTCAATGTGCCGCCATGTGGACTCCTCATGCTGCTGGCACATTACATAAAAAATGTTATGTTAATCTATTTAAAATTTTCAATTTAAATTTTAAAATATGTCTTTCATCTTTT
The DNA here is from genome assembly GCF_029499605.1 of Hyla sarda. Classification (NCBI taxonomy): domain Eukaryota; kingdom Metazoa; phylum Chordata; class Amphibia; order Anura; family Hylidae; genus Hyla; species Hyla sarda. Next base: position 10,418,481 of record NC_079194.1, read on the forward strand.
CAATTGTGAGGCCCTATGGTCTTGTCAGGCTGCTTCCACCTCCAAGCTTGGTCATTCTGCTGCATTTTGGTATACTCATGCTGTTAACACCTCCAGGCTGTGTCATTGTGCTGCCATGTGGTCTCCTCATGCTGCTGGCACATTTCATAAATTTTTTTATGTTAATCTATTTAAAATCTTCAATTTAAAATGTAAAATATATACTAAATTTTTTCGATTGTTAGGCTCTATGGTCTTGTCAGGCTGCTGCCACCTCCAGGCTTGGTCATTCTGCCACTATAGGGTCTCCTCTTGCTGCCGACAATTCCAGGCTGTGTCATTCTGCCACATTATGGTCTCCTCATGCTGCTGCCATATCCAGGCTGTATCATTGTGTCACCATATGGTCTCCTCATGCTGTTGCCACCTTAAATTAAACTTTAAACATTGTAATCTATTTTAAATCTTCAATTTAAATTTTATAAAATATCTTTAATCTTTTCTATTGTGAGGCCCTATGGTCTCGTCGGGCTGCTGCCACCTTTAGGCTCTGTCATTGTGCCGCCATGTGGCTCCTTGTTGTATTGGGTTTTTTGGTCATACAGTATTAATTGAACGTAATCGCTTTGGGCACCCGGGACATTGAACTTGTGAATCTAATCTAAATCTTAAATGTAAATTTAAAAAAATCTATGTAATCTTTTCAGGACTGAGGCTCTATAGTTGTCGACGTCATATATTATCTGTGGAATTACCACAAGACTCCAATGAAACAGGTTGGAGCGATAACAATGAACCTTAACTGATTAAATGAAACATTTGCACTTCCACACAGAATAAGACAGTCAGGGGAGCAGGGGCTGGTAAAGATGGTAGCTCGCCTCGCGTTGGACTTCCAGCTCAATGCTCACCAGAATGGGTCTTCAAAATAGGATTTTAAGAAATTAAAATAAATTCAAATTAAATTAAATAAAACTTACATTAAAAAATCTCTTTAATCTCTTCAATTATGATGCCATATGGTCTCCCTGTTGCCACATCTAGATGCTCTGTGGCAGTAATTCTAATAGTGATACCTGTAATCTGCATGTTATACTGAATAACAGTATTATTTCACTAACACAGCACACTCCATATGCGTGTTATGACAAGGCAAAGTGTTCTACATCTAAGTTTTTCCGGAAAATTCGGTGAATTGGCCAAATTGAATTTTTCCAAAAATTTGCTCATCTCTGAACATAATGTCCAGTATGGCGTTTTTTTTTTCATGAAGATCGTGTGTGTGTGTGTGTGTGGGGGGGGGGGTCTCAGTGGCCACGATCACACATCTTATCCCCTATCCTTTGGAATGGGGGATAAGATGTCTTAGGGCGGAGTACCCATTTAAGTTGTACCCAAGAACATTGGATATGGTGGAAATTGTCCAATTTTGATCAACGTTGGACTGACCCGTTGCATGCATCTTGTCACGACTCCTCCGTTGTGTGGAGTTAGTCGACTTTATTTTTATTTCCCATACTACATGACTCTGCCTTCGTGTAAACAGCATCGAAAATGTTCCTAATAATTCTATTTAATTCTCAGCTGCGAATCCATCGATCATTTTCAGCCTTTTTACGACTCATCTCATCTCTGCACTAATTGACCGGCCAAATGCCCGCGGAGCACGGAACGAAAGAGTCTCTTCTGGTCTTTCAAAGACTGTTAGTCGGCCCTCGCCATAATTGTCTGACTTAATAAGACAGTGGGCCAAACAGCAGTCAAATGACGTCTATAAACTCGAACCAGATGGGGCGCTGAAAAGGAATCAAAATCTATAAAAAAAAAAAAAAAAAGATGGTGCGGCCAGCAATTTATGTGTCAAGAAAAACTGAGAGAAATATTTGACACTCTGATGTCTAGCAGATAGCACTTAAATCATTTTTCTCCAAACTTCAGTCATAAATCTTCAAAGAACTATAGCCATAATACAAATTTTTAGACTAAGAAGTTGTGTTTGAAGTTATTTTATAGGATTTTGCTGTAAGGGCTCCAATTGATTTCTGGTAGGATAAAAGGAGAGAACTTTATTTTCGAAGCTTTGTCGGAAAAAGCTTTGCATCCATTGGTTGTTTTGCCAATATACCTGCAGGGTACGACGGTGTTGACACTGATATTATATGCCTATATGAATTGAGTTGAGTTTACACCTCCTGCTGTTTATGTTATGGTAAAAACCTGTCACAAACCTGGGAATGATTTATGAAATATTTAATAACACAAGACAAAAAAAAAAAAAAAAAAAATCCAAGATCTAGAAGTAGAAATGTAGAACATCTCATTAAAAATATATTACAGGTACATTTTGTTTTCTTTTTCCCTCTTTTCAGAGAAGAAAAATAAAATTAAAAAAAGTATCTTTTTTTTTTTAAACGACAGCGTTACAGGTTCGCGTATAATATGAGAAAGAGGGAAAATTCCACGGAACGTGCTGTCACATTTAAATAGTTTAGTAAACATGTTCCAAAACAAATCAATGCCATTTTTTTTTCTACAAATGTCAACAGATTCGAGGTAGTTCGGTGTTTTTTTTTGGAAATTTTGCATTCTGACCTTTTTAGGATATATTTTCCCTGCTATTGTATGTTTATCGTGGTTTGAAAGGGGGGCGCCACAGAGCAGAAGAGATTGGCGCGAGTCTCTCCTGCCAGGGATGGTGAGCTATGCAAACACAAGTGTATAAATGTGCTGCGTAGGGCTGGGCGGTGTACCGGCTCATATCGAATACCAAAACTTTTTGGGCTGCACGATATGAATTTTTTCCCATACCGCAATACCGGTTGGGTCCCTCCCCCTTGGGAATGAATTATCAGCCCAGCGCTGCGCTGTCCCCACATCGGGGAACTAATCATACGTGACCCGCCTGCGCTGTTCTGCTCCCCCCCAATTAATTATCAGCCCAGCAGGGTGCTACTCCCAAATGTCAAGCACTGCCCTCCTCCTTTGTTGCGGGTCGACACCGGCGAAGGAACTCTATACTGTACGCCATTGGTCTCCAACCTGCGGACCTCCAGATGTTGCAAAACTACAAATCCCAGCATGCCCGGACAGCCAACGGCTGTCCGGGCATGCTGGGAGTTGTAGTTTTGCAACAGCTGGAGGTCCGCAGGTTTGAGACCACTGCTGTACGCTGTATCCCTATGCCTGGGCTGCAAAAGATAAAGAAAATAAACTTTAACTTACCTACGTCGGCCTCGCACTGTTGGCTGTCCGGGCATGCTGGGAGTTGTAGTTTTGCAACATCTGGAGGTCCGCAGGTTGGAGACCACTGGCGTACAGTATAGAGTTCCAGCGCTGGTGTCGGCCCGCAACAAAGAGGAGGAGGGAAGTGCTTGACATATGTAAGTAGTACCCCGCTGGGCTGATAATTATTTGGAGGGGGGGGGGGGGCAGAACAGCGCAGGCGGGTCACATGATTTGGTGGGGGGGTGGGGGGGGGGTGGAGCAGAACAGCGCTGGCGAGTAACATGATTTGGTGGGGGGAGCAGAAGAGCGCTCGCGGGTCACATGATTTGGGGGAGCAGGGGGTGAAAGAAATACCGTTATGTACCATGGAACCGCCATAAGTTACAAAAATACCGTGATACACATTTCTGGTCATACCGCCCAGCTCTAGTGCTGCGTGTGCATATTGTAAGCCAATTAAACCAGTACATATTGGTTTTTGGATTTACATTTAGCTAAAACCACTCTCCCTGTCCACCTAATATGTTGAGTGCTGGACGACACACATGCTCAGTCACTCTCCCTGTCCACCTAATAAGTTGTGTGCTGGAGAACACACTACAGTACCCAGAAAGATTATCAGAATTAGGGTTATTTAGTTTAGAAAAAAGAAGGCTTAGGGGCGACCTAATAACTATGTATAAATATATCAGGGGACAGTACAGAGATCTCTCCATGATCTATTTATACCCAGGACTGTATCTATAACAAGGGGGCATCCTCTACGTCTAGAGGAAAGAAGGTTTCTACACCAGCACAGTTGGGGGTTCTTTACTGTAAGAGCAGTGAGACTGTGGAATTCTCTCCCAGAGGAGGTGGTCATGGTGAACTCTGTAAAAGAATATAAAAGGGGTCTGGATGCATTTTTGGAGAATAATAACATTACAGGTTATGGATTCTAGATTTATAGGGACAGAACGTTGATCCAGGGATTTATTCTGATGACATATTTGGAGTCGGGAAGGAATCTTTACCTCTAGTATGAGTTTTTTTTTTGCCTTCCTCTGGATCAACTCAGTAGGGACTCATTAGGGTTATAGGTTGAACTTGATGGACTCTGGTCTTTTTTCAACCTTACTATGTTACTATGTTACCTGTAATCTTCTATAGTATCAGATGAAAAGGGCTCAAAGAAATCCGAAACATGACCGACTCTCAACAAGAGTCACAAAGAAGTTTCAGAATTTAGTCAAAGGAAACCTTAAAACAGACCTGTCAAACCAATCATTCTGTCAGATAAGGGGCGCCTGAGAAGATGGACAACTTGTTTCACATGGTGCAGAAAAAAACTTCTTACACACATAGATTTATATCTATATTAATATGTTATATGTCCCCAGGACTTACATTAGTTATCTGGTTTCTAAAAATAAATAAAGAAATAAATGAATAAATAACAATAAACAAATGAATTATCAGAAAATGCTTTATAAACAAAACAAAAACAAACAAACAATAGCTCTTCAGTCGATCTGGATCCTGTGATTTATGTATTTAAGTGTTTATAAGTAACCACTTCCCTTTCCTGTTGAGTTAAATAAGGGCAAATTTAATGTTATCCCTAATTATTTCATGTGCCATTGATTATTTTTTGCATAAATACAGTAGAAGGCATTTAGTAGATTGGTCTTTTCCTTATCTTCCTCCACCACTACCCATATTATTTTTGATGCTGGCCAGCACTTTTAGCCTTAAAGGGGTATTCCAGGAAAAAACTATTTTTTTTTTAGATCAACCGGCTCCAGAAAGTTAAACAGATTTGTAAATTACTTCTAAAAGAAAAATCTTAATTCTTCAAGAACTTATCAGCTGCTGAAGTTGAGTTGTTCTTTTCTTTCTGACAACAGTGCTCTCTGCTGACATCTCTGTCTGTCTCAGGAACTATCCGGAGGATAAGAGGTTTGCTGTGGGAATTTGCTCCTACTCTGGACAGCTCCTGAGACAGGTGTCATCAGAGAGCACTTAGACAGGAAAGAACAACTCAACTTCAGCAGCTGATAAGTTCTGGAAGGATTAAGATTTTTTTAATAGAAGTGATTTACAAATATGTTTCATTTTCTGGAGTCGGTTGATATATTAAAAAAGTTTTTTCCTGGAATGCCCCTTCAAGTTTCTTATTACTGAAAGTAAATATATTACCTAGATTTTTTTTTCTTTTCTTATTTTTCTGATTAGAGAGAGATATACTGAAACTGGTCTTTTTCAAATTTGTTTCTATGTTCTGATTTTGTAATTTCTGTTATCCTTATTATTATTATAATAATATTTCTTGTATCTAGCCTGAGCTGTTTTAACAACATTTAGTGGTATGCTTTACTGCAGGACCCATGGACCATGGGCAACAATAGACAGGACCTGTTCCATTCAGATGAATTAGGGATGCAACTGGGCCTTTTCAGGGGCCATGACCTTTTCAGGGGCCATTCTAGAGTGAGGGAGATGCTGATCTCTGCTGTGAATGGTGGTGGATCCAGTGTTATATCTCTACTGATCATACTTCCCGTTTTGTATAATGATTTATACAAAATAGGAAGACTTAGCTTAGTTTTAGGCCTAGTAGTCAAAATGGCAACTGCAAGAGTTCAGGATTATTTTAAAATATAAATTGAAAAATGGAAAATTAGAAAAAAAAACATAACCACACATTCTTAAAATGTATGTTTAACCCCTTAAGGACCAAGCCCATTTTCACCTTAAGGACCAGAGCGTTTTTTGCACATCTGACTACTGTCACTTTAAGCATTAATAACTCTGGAATGCTTTTACTTATGAATTTGATTCCGAGATTGTTTTTTCGTGAAATATTCTACTTTAACATAGCAGTAAAATTTTGTCGATACTTGCATCATTTCTTGGTGAAAAATTCCAAAATTTCATAAAAAATTTGAACATTTAGCAATTTTCGAACTTTGAAACTCTCTGCTTGTAAGTAACATAGACATACCAAATAAATTATATATTGATTCACATATACAACATGTCTACTTTATATTTGCATCATAAAATTAACATGTTTTTACTTTTGGAAGACATCAGAGGGCTTCAAAGTTCAGCAGCAATTTTCAAATTTTTCACAAAATTTTCTAAATCTGATTTTTCAGAAACCAGTTCAGATTTGAAGTGGATTTGAAGGGTCTTCATATTAGAAATTCCCCAAAAATAACCCCATTATAAAAACTGCACCCCTCAACGTATTCAAAATGACATTCAAAAGGTTTGCTAACCCTTTAGGTGTTTCACAGGAATAGTAGGAAAGTGAAGGAGAAAATTCAAAATCTGCATTTTTTACACTCGCATGTTCTTGTAGACCCAGATTTTTTTAATTTTTATAAGGGGTAAAAGGAGAGAAATCCACCCAAAATTTTTAACCAAATTTCTCTCGAGTAAGGAAATATCTCATATGTGTATGTCAAGTGTTCGGTGAACGCAGTAGAGGGCTCAGAAGGGAGGGAGCGACAATGGGATTTTGGAGAGTGAATTTTTCTGAAATGGTTTTTGGGGGGGCATGTCACATTTAGGAAGCCCCTATGGTGCCAGAACAGCAAAAAAAATCCACATGGCATACTATTTTAGAAACTACACCCCTCAAGGAAGGTAACAAGGGGTACAGTGAGCCTTAACACACCACAGGTTTTTGACGACTTTTCGTTAAAGTCGGATGTGTAAATGATTATTTTTTTCACTAAAATGCTGGTTTTCCCCCAAATTTTGCATTTTTACAAGGGATAATAGGAGAAAAATCCCCCCAAAATTTGTTAGGCAATTTCTCCCGAGTATGAAAATACCCCATATGTGGCCCTAAACTGTTGCCTTGAAATACAAAAGGGCTCTGAAGTGAGAGAGCGCCATGCACATTTGAGGACTAAATTAGGGATTTGCATAAGGACGGAACCGGATGCAAGAATGACACTTGCCTCCGATACCAAAAATACCCTATGGCAGTGTTTCCCAAACAGGGTTCCCAAACAGCTGTTGCAAAACTTCCAGCATGCCTGGAAAGTCAATCGCTGTCCGGCAATACTGGGAGTTGTCTTGCAACAGCTGGAGGCTCCGTTTTGAAAACAGTGTCATATGAGAAATGTTTTATTTGGGGGGGAGGGGGGGTCTGTGTAGGGGTATGTGTATGTAGTGTTTTACTTTTTATTTTGTGTAATGTAGTATAGTGTGGTGTTTTTAGGGTACATTCACACGGCCGGGGTCTACAGCGAGCTTCCCGCTGGGAGTTTGAGCTGCGGCGGATAAAAAACTTGCTGCATCTCAAACTTGTAGTAAGAAGCTCGCTGTAGACCTCGGCCGTGTGAATGTACCCTGTACATTCACATGGGGGGGGGGGATAGGCGCAAACCTCCAGCTGTTGCAAAACTACCACAACCAGCATGCCCTTTGGCTGTCCGTGCATGCTGGGGGTTGAAGTTATGCAACAGCTGGAGGCACACTGGTTGCAAAACACAGAGTTTGTTACTTAACTCAGTGTTTCGCAACCAGTGTGCCTCCAGCTGTTGCAAAACTGCAACTCCCTGCATGTACGGTCTATCAGTGCATGCTGGGAGTTGTAGTTTGCAACAGCTGGAGGCACACTGGTTGCGAAACACTATGTTAGGTAACAAACTTCACAACCAGTGTGCCTTCAGCCGTTGCAAAAACTACAACTCTCAGCATGCAGTGACAACTGAGGGCATGCTGGGACTTGTAGTTATGCAACAGCTGGAGGCATACTACTAACACTCCCAGCATGCCCTTTGGCTGTCCGTGCATGCTGGGGGTTGTAGTTATGCAACAGCTGGAGGCACACTGGTTGCAAAACTCTGAGTTTGTTACTTAACTCGTGTTTCCCAAAAAGGGTGCCTCCAGCTGTTGAAAAACTACAACTCCCTGCATGCCCAGACCGCCGAAAGACATGTTGGGAGTTAGTTTTGCAATATCTGGAGGGTCACAGTTTGATGACCACTTTGCAGTGGTGTCCAAGCTGTAGCCCTCCAGATGTTGCAAAACTTCAACTTCAAGCATGCCCAGACTGTCCAGCCATGCTTGGAGTTGTAGTCTGCAACATCTGAAGGGCCACATGTTACAGAACTACAACTCCCAGCATGTCTGGACTGTCTGGGCATGCTGGGAGTTGTAGTTTTGCAACATCTGTAAGAGCACAGTTTGAAGACCACTGCACAGTTGTCTCCAAACTGCGGGCCTCCAGATGTTGCAAAACTACAACTCCCAGCATGGCCAGAAAGCCTTTGGCTGTCTGGGCTTGCTGGGAGTTGTAGTTTGGCAACTCCTGGAACGCAGCAGTGAAGATCACTTACCGCTGATCTTCACTGCTGCGTCCGCCGCTACCTCCGCCGGTACCGCGCTGTCGGTCCGGATACCGCTGCGGGTCCCGACATGATCGCTGGTCCCGGGACATGATCGCTGGTCCCGGGACCATCCGCCATCTTCCCCCCGTTCTGCCCCGACATCCAGGGGCGGGGCAGAGCGGGGATTTCACCTCTAACCTCCCGCCGTCCTCCTGCCATTGGTCGCTAGTCCTAACGACCAATGGCAGGGGTTTAGGACCGAGGTGGCAGCTGCCACCTCGCTCCTATCACTCAGGATGGATCGGAGCGGTCTCTGACTGCTCCGATCATCCCTATTTTCCGGGCAATTGGGTCACCAGAGACCCGATCAGCCCGGAACCCCGCAAGTCATTGTCATTAGTCAGTGACTAACTGACTGACTAATGACAACGATCTGCAGCAGGGGACCAGCCTGATTGGTCCCCTGCTGCATAGTGTCATCGGTCAGCTGTCCAGGACAGATGAGATGACGTTTCTATACAGTGTATACACGTCCATATGCAGGAAGGGGTTAAACTAAGAACTTGATAGAACCAATTGTTAAATCAACTGGTGCCAGAAGGTTAAACAGATTTGTAAATTACTTCTATGGAAAAATCTTAATCCTTCCAGTACTTTTTAGGGGCTATATACTAAAGAGAATTCCAAAAAAGAAATGCATTTCCTCTGATGTCATGACCACAGTGCTCTCTGCTGACCTCTGCTGTCCATTTTAGGAACTGTCCAGCACAGGAGAAAATCCCCATAGCAAACATATGCTGCTCTGGACAGTTCCTAAAATGGACAGCAGTGGTCAGCAGAGAGCACTGTGGTCATGACATCAGAGGGAATGCATTTCTTTTTTGGATTTCTCTTTAGTATACAGCCCCTAAAAAGTACTGGAAGCATTAAGATTTTTTAATAGAAGTGATTTACAAATCTGTTTAACTTTCTGGCACCAATTGATTTAAAAGAAAAAATAGTTTTCCACGGGAGTACCCCTTTAAGAATATTTTGGGGTTCTTTATACTTTTATATCGGCAGTCATTCCTTCTGGTTTTATGTTTGTGGATTTTATGACACAATTATTTTTTTTTCTTTATATATTTGTATTGCTTCTTTACTACCTTCTTATTTCAGCTTTAGATACTTTCTTTCTTTCTTTTTGCCATTTATTGCACCCCTACTGCTCCCCCTCCCTCTAAAATTACCTCTGAAAACTTGATATGTGTATATCGTTTTTTTTTATGTATATTATTTTTATGTATATTATTTTTCTTTAGTTCTTTTGTTCTATGTTCCTGATCAGTTTGGTCATCCCCTGCATCCCCTGGATTCTGCTGTATACTTGCTGCTTACCTAGTCTAGTTCATTTATTCATATCTGCCATATGTCTTGGTTCTGGTTTTTGAATTGTTTGTTACTACACTATATTCTGCCCTGTTTGTATAATTATATTATGTCTGGTTTTTGTTAGGTATTCCATTTCTGTTTCTGGCCTGTGACCGACTATTTATATTATTTGTTTTATGCCCACTGCACTTTAGCACAGGGAGGGACCGGCTCCAAGTTGTCGATCCACCATTTAGGGCAGATGGGCAAGTAGGCAGGGAGAGTTTACTAGGGAAAGCTTAGGGCTCACTCTCCCTGCCCCCCTAGTCGGTCATGACTCTTCTCCTCTGTCTTTGTATCAGCTGTACTGAAAAATAAAATGTAGAAGACAAGACAAAAAATAATTATAATCAAAAGGCACACAAAGTATTGTTATCAGTGTATTCTTGTACTGTGGGCACTACACCATTAATCCCCTGTTAGTTCTGGAGCAGCCCTTGTTATCCCTTAACCTGAGACAGGGACGGTGCAGAAGATGCCAAGTTGGTGTGAAGAAGACAATGGTTTCGAATATGGTGCTCCTCAAATTTTTTTTCTCTACTTGGCTTCATTAACCATAAATACAGTTTAAAAAATATTTCATAATAATTAGGGAAAACATGACAACAATACTTATGCAAAAACTCATCAAATATAGTAGTTAAAGGCATACTCCGCTGAAAAACAACTTATCCCCTATCCAAAGAATAGGGGATAAGATGTCTGATGGCTGGGGTCCCTTAGCTGATCTCTGGCGCGGCACTCTAGTCATCTATGTACGGAGTGAACTACGCTCCGTGCCAGATGACTGGAGACTGCAGCCACTACGCCCCCTCCATTCATGTCTATGGGAGGGGGCATGACGGCTACATAGTAGCCATCATGCCCCCTCCCATAGATATGAATGGAGGGGTGTGGCGTGATATCAGAAACACGGAAGTTCCAAGCTTCCGTGTTATGGACGCTGCTGCTGGCCTGGTGATCATGGGGTCCCCAACTGTGAAATCCTCGCGATCAGAATCAACTATCCTTTGGATAGGGGATAAGATGTTTTTCGGCGTAGTACCCGGCTGAGTTTTTCGGCGGTTAAAGGTTGAATTTGATGGACTCTGGTCTTTTTTCAATCTTATGAACCATGTTACTATGTTCCATATAGGAATGACAGTATTATAGCAAAACAAATACTAGTGAAAGGCATTTTGTTATGTAGGCACAGGAACATAACCCAGAGGCAGGAAATAAGGCACCTTGGACATTCAAGAACTTACTTGGAGTATAATTGGTGGCAAAAGACCCACAATGGGCCCCCATACCTTATCAAATCTGGCAGTATAATGTATGTGTTTATACTCAAGGTTGGCATAAGGGACAATGACATTGACTGAAGACTTCCACTTGGGTCAATCATGGGTCCATCCGTCGTAGCGATGTCACGCCCCGGCTGGTGATAGGTGAGCCCACTGTCATGTAAGGAGTGTACCACTACAGTTGTCCTTTAATTTAAGGAGGAATTCCGCAAGCGGAAGTTCAGAAATGTAAAGCTAGGTTCACACTGTGGAATCTCCGGGCATAAAATTTGCGCCCGTAGATTCCGAGTGTGGCCAGCGCTGACTGAATCAGTCGGCGCTAGGACCGCACGGACACTGCAGTCTCCAATAGAGTATTTCCACCTGAAGAATGAGCTATCCCTGAGTTTGTGTGTGTAGACTGGCTGTTAAGATGTCTCTATACATTGCACATACAAAAGAGCAGCATGGAGAACATTTAAGGGTAGGTCTGAGCAGTGTAAGCTGGGAATCCAGCGCTAATGTTTTTCTATCTGCTTCTTGCCTCTCTGCAGCCCATAGAATACTATGAGCAGCTGTAACGTGAACCCTCAGTGAGCTGATCCATCTAAAAAGACACCAGCTGGTTATGAGTTTAAAAGGGGGAGCAAAGGAGTCTGATAAGCGGATGAAGAAGCATTTTACTTTGATAAAATACATGTTTCTTATATTCGCTTGTACTAATGACTACTACAAAGTTTGTTGAAACATCGGCCGCCATTTAAAGGGGTACTCCGCGCCTAGACATCTTATCCCCTATCTAAAGGATAGGGCATAAGAGGTCTGATCACGGAGACCCCCGTGCTGGGGACCCCCCATGATCTCGGCTGCCGGATGACTGGCCATGTGGGGCGGAGGCTTGTGACGTCACAGCCACGCCCCGGTCGTGACATCACTACCACGCCCCCTCAATGCATGTCTATGGGAGGGGCGTGATGGCTGTGTTGCCTCCTCCTATAGACTTGCATTGAGGGGGGCTGTGACATCACGAGCCTCCGGCACTGCACCCGACGCTCTAAATAAACGCCGGGTGCAGCAGGAAGATCGCGGGGGTCCCCAGGGGATAAGATGTCTAGGGGCGGAGTACCCCTTTAAGTATTGAGAAATGGTAAGTAAGTATGGTTTATACTATACAGACAGCTGAGTAACTTTGACACATTAAATTAGTTAGGCTAGGATTCCGTAATTTTTTCCAGCGTTTTTTTCACTGAAAAAAACGCCAGGAAAAATGCCAGTGCAATTTCCTGCATTTGATGCTTTTTCTGGCATTTTTTCTGGCATTTTTTCATTTGAGTGGAAATTACATTTTTGACCCCTTTGGCATTTTTTTCAAAATTTATTGGGTACCCCAAAACATTATAATAAAGTGTGTGTTTAACTTTTTCTCTCTATTTTTTTTTTACATTTTTTAGGTAGTACTACTACTCCCAGAATGGAATAGACTGTCCCATGATGGGAGTAGTAGTACCAGTACTGATAGACATATCGCCCCGGGTGTCACTCCTGACACCCGATGGGATCATCCATAATATAGCAGAGATGCGGCTCTATACAGCGCTCACATCTCTGCTCTGTACTCAGGCCAGTGATGTGAATAGAACATCACTCATTCATATTTTCCGCCCAGTGAGTGAGTGGCCGGCCGGAGTATAGTGCAGAGATGCGAGCGCAGGAGAAGGCTGCTCCGCATCTCTGCAATAGACTGGATGATCACATTGGGTGTCAGTAGTGATACCCCCTGTGATCTGTTCTTACCTGCAGGTACTACTACTCCCAACATGGAGCACACTCTTCTCCATGCTGGGAGCTGTAGTACCTGCATTAATAGACAGATCACAGCAAGTGTAACTTCTGACACCTGTTGCGATCTGTCTATTAATGCAGGTACTACAGCTCCCTGCAGTTAAGGAAACATCACAGCGGATGTCACTCCTGACACCCGCTGTGATCCTCCTGTCTAATGTACAGATGCGGTGGACGCTATTCTATGGTCCCCCTGCACGGCCGTATATATACACAGATGGAACTATCTGGCCAATCACAGCTCTCTGCAGGAAATATGAATATGTGTATATATACGTCAGTGCAGGGGACCAAAGAAGAGCGGCCACATCTATACATTATACAGGAGGATCGCAACAGGGGATCTGTCAATTAGTACAGGTACTACTACTCCCATCATGGAACAGTGTGTTCCATGCCGGAAGTAGTAGTGCTACCTAAAAAATGTAAAAATAAATAATAAAAATAATAATAATAATTTTATTTATATAGCGCCTACAGATTCTGAAGAATAAAAAGGGAAAAACGCACACACTACATTTTTGTTATTGTCGGATACATTTTTTGTGCCCTGCCTGTCCACATAAATTGATCCCTGTTTAAAATTAATTAAAATGTAATTATATAAAAGATACATTTTGTTAAATACAATTTTTTCCATCACTACTGTATCTTTTTTATTATAATTTTTTTAATGGTACCCTACAAAATTTTATTTAAAAAAATGTATCTCCATCACTTTTTTGGATCACTAAAGTCCAAAAAAGAATTAAAACCGCCTGCAAAAACGCCAAAGTTAAAACCCACATGACGTTATTCTTGGCTTTTTTTTTTTACTCCCATAGACTTCTATGGGAGAAAAATGCCACAATTCAAGGAGAAAAAAAAACGCCGGCTCAACATGCTGCGATTTTGCAAAACCACCAAGGAGCTGAAAAAACACCAAAAGCAAAGTAAAACAGAACTGACGGCTCTCCTCTGCTGAATGCTCATACCTGCGCCCCGGATTGACCGGCAGTGTTCCCGGTCCACACAGCAGTACAAAAGAAAGGATTTCCAGCGCAGGATACAATGCAACAGGTAATTTATTTTGGATCACATGGAATACACGGATAACACCAACGCGTTCAGGTCAAGCTGGACCCTAAGGGTCTAGCTTGACCCGAAACGCGTTGGTGTTATCTGTGTATTCCATGTGATCCAAAATAAATTACCTGTTGCATTGTATCCTGCGCTGGAAATCCTTTTAGAGATGAGCGAACTTACAGTAAATTCGATTCGTCACGAACTTCTCGGCTCGGCAGTTGATGACTTATCCTGCGTAAATTAGTTCAGCTTTCCGGTGCTCCGGTGGGCTGGAAAAGGTGGATACAATCCTAGGAAAGAGTCTCCTAGGACTGTATCCACCTTTTCCAGCCCACCGGAGCACCTGAAACCTGAACTAATTTATGCAGGAAAAGCCATCAACTGCCGAGCTGAGAAGTTCGTGACGAATCGAATTTACTGTAAATTCGCTCATCTCTAAAAAACACCAAAAGGATAAAAAAATAATAATAAAAATAAAAACACCAAACTGCAAAACGCAAAGTGGAAAAATACTTTAGCTTTTTTCATTGATTTACAGCTAACATCTGGCCGCGGAGCTTTTTTGGCCGAAAAAACGCCATGAGGCAGAAATGGCAGGTGGAATTCCAGCCTTACAGCATCGGCAGAACACCCATAATCCAAATTTTTGTCTGATCATCAAAAGTTTTTATTATTCCTTTTACTCTAATTATTATGGAAAAAATAGAAAACAGTTTCCCGGCTGGTGTTTCGTGCTCGCAATGAAGATTTGGGCGCCGTCTGCAAAAAAAAAAACTTCCCAAGTAATATTTACCTAATTTTTTAAAGCTCGACAATAAAGCAAGCGGGACAGAATTGTGAAAGCATCTGTTTACCAATTTCCTGCCGGTAACCGTACCTCTACAGCAATAACTAAATCACTTTCATACTCCTTCTCTGTGAAGCCATTAAGCCTAGAAACATGCTGTTTTTGGCAATACAGAAATCAAAGTGGAAGCGCAGCAGAAACTATCTATGTTAAAGGAGAAAAATCCACAGGCTGCTTCAAATATCAACACGGAACCCTGAAATTTTCCATCAATTTCTTTTCATGGCCTTCTGACATTTTCAACTTAAAACTATATTGCTTAACATCAAGGCACTTTGTGATGGCTCCGGTTGGCAAAGGTAATTTTTGAGTGAGAGTCTGGAAAAAAAAATAAAAAAATAAAAAAAGGTAATTTTTTCTTCTTTTTTTTTTCTTCTCAGAGCATTTCGCTAAAGGTAATTTTCCAGAACCACTTGTCGCATTTTTTATTTTTTTTTGCTGGTATTTTGTATCATTCTAGCCCTAATGTCATTTATGGGCGCGCTGTGTTGATGCATTGGCAATCGCTAAGCCGCTTGTGCAAAGCAGGTTTACACAAACAGTGGCTTTGGATGTTATTTCGTAACTGTGAAGATCAAACAATGCAATTTCGCTAAGAAGTTTCATCGGTTTCCCATTGGTTGTGACTGAAGATGGTTGGGGAAACGCGTTGAGTTCTTATTTCACAATGCAAAAAAAAAATAAAAAATGGTGGCCTTACTGGGCGATCTAATTTCATTTATGGAAATTTTACTAAATAATATTCCTTGGTCTGACGGTATTTTTTCTAAACCGTGCAAAGTCATGCACAAAATGTAAGGATTTATAGCGATCCGACCTCATTTCCCATAGGGCCGTAGGATGGATCTTATCCGATCTATCGGTTTTTATTGGTACCATTTTGGTAGATAAGGGGTCTTAAACTGTTAGGCTCCTTTCACATCGCCATTGTGACCTGTCAGGCAGCGGACGATAGAATAAGAAGGAGAGAATAGCGGGTGAAAAATTACTCCATGCACCGTATTTTTCTCCTGCTGCTCCCGCTAAAAAACAACGGCGCCTGACGGACCACATTATAGTCAATGGGATCCACTGGGACCCATTGTTGCCCGTTCCCCATTCCGGTAAACGAAGATAAAGAGGTACTCCGCCCCTAGACATCTCATCCCCTATCCCTGCTGCGCCACCCTAGTCATCCAGTGCATGGAATGAATTTCGCTGCGTGCCTGATGAATAGCGATGCGGGACCCCCCATGATCTCTCTGCATTAATGACCTTGTAAAAGGGTTAAATAGTAAAGTTGATGATAGAACAGAGGACAGTGCACTGTGTATAGTAGATAACACAATAGAGGACAGTGCACTGTTACAAAAGGATCTGGATAGGTTGAAGGTTTGGGCTGGGAAGTGGCAGATGAGGTTCAACACTGATAAATGTAAGGTAATGCACATGGGGAGGAAACATCTGGGCTGGGATTATGTATTAAATGGGAGAATGCTTGGGACGACTGACGTGGAAAAGGACTTAGGAGTCTTAGTTAACAGTAAATTTAGCTGTAGTGACCAGTGTCGGCAGCTGCTGCCAAGGCAAATAAAATCATGGGTGCATCAATAGGGGCATAGATGCCCACGACAAGGAAATAATTCTACTGCTGTACAAATCACTAGTCAGACCACACATAGAATACTGTGTACAGTACTGGTCAGACCGCACATAGAATACTGTGTACAGTACTGGTCAGACAACACATAGAATACTGTGTACAGTACTGGTCAGACCACACATGGAATACTGTGTACAGTACTGGTCAGACCACACATAGAATACTGTGTACAGTACTGGTCAGACCACACATGGAATACTGTGTACAGTACTGGTCAGACCACACATAGAATACTGTGTACAGTACTGGTCAGACCACACATAGAATACTGTGTACAGTACTGGTCAGACCACACATAGAATACTGTGTACAGTACTGGTCAGACCACACATAGAATACTGTGTACAGTACTGGTCAGACCACACATAGAATACTGTGTACAGTACTGGTCAGACCACACATAGAATATTGTGTACAGTACTGGTCAGACCACACATGCTCACACCTCCTCCGGGAGAGAATTCCACAGTCTCACTGCTCTTACAGTAAAGAACCCCCGTCTGTGCTGGTGTAGAAACCTTCTTTCCTCTAGACGTAGAGGATGCCCCCTTGTTATAGATACAGTCCTGGGTATAAATAGATCATGGAGAGATCTCTGTACGGTCCCTGATATATTTATACATAGTTATAGTTATAGATACCCAGGACTGTATCTATAACAAGGGGGCATCCTCTACGTCTAGAGGAAAGAAGGTTTCTACACCAGCACAGACGGGGGTTCTTTACTGTAAGAGCAGTGAGACTGTGGAATTCTCTCCCGGAGGAGGTGTCATGGTGAACTCTGTAAAAGAGATCAAAAGGGGTCTGGATGCATTTTTGGAGAACAATAACATTGCTGGTTATGTATACTAGATTTATAGGGACAGAACGTTGATCCAGGGATTTATTCTGACGCCATATTTGGAGTTGGGAAGGAATTTTTCCCTCTAGTATGAGGGTCTTTTGCCTCCTACGGATCAACTCAACTCAGTACGGAATCATTAGAGATATTGGCTGATGGACTTTGGTCTTTTTTCAACCTTATGAACTATGTTACTATGTAATTTTAAGGAAAAAAGAGCAAGTCCAGCTCATCACCAGAACCGCCGTGTCTCGGACACGTGTGGACCAACACGTAGAAGATAGGCAAAGGAGAAATAGGCGTCCAGCACTCGGCATGCGGTAAAAACGACAGCTTTATTCTTCTTTAATAGGACACAAACCCTGCGGCATGAACAAAGGTGACGCGTTTCAGCGGAACATGTCCGCCTTAGTCATACCAAGGCGGACATGTTCCGCTGAAACGCGTCACCTTTGTTCATGCCGCAGTGTTTGTGTCCTATTAAAGAAGAATAAAGCTGTCGTTTTTACCGCATGCCGAGTGCTGGACGCCTATTTCTCCTTTGCCTATGTAATTTTAACTATGAGACTACTCCTTTAAGTTATCTTCCACTGCTCCCGCGTCCCATCCTCCGTCTTTGATCTTCCAGTGAAAAAAAATCACCGGAGTTCTCCTTTAATAGTTGAGACAATTACTGTATTCTAACCCCTATATTTACATTATAGTACAGGGTTGTATGAAAGCTTTTATTTTTTTTTATTTTTATTTTTTTTTTTGTGCTATGACCTGTAGTTGTAGGTGTTTTTCTTACATTTTTGCCATTAAGCACATGGAATTAATTATATGATATTTAAATAGTTCAGACATTTCCAATACCCAATATTGTTTATTTTTATCATTTTTTTTATATAATTAGAAAAATAGAAAAGGGGGCTAATTTAAACTTTTATTAGGGGAGGGTATTCTTTTTTAAAATGTTTAAACTTTAAAATATTTCACATTTTTATTATTTAATGATTTAAATTGTATTTATTTATTAAAATTGTATTTATTCATTTACTTATTTATTTAAATTGTACTTATTCATTTATTTAAATTGTATTTATTTATTTATTTATTTATTTTACACTTTTTAAAGGGGTTATCCAGGAAAAAACATTTTTTTTTTATATATCAACTGGCTCCAGAAAGTTAAACAGATTTGTAAATTACTTCTATTAATAAATCTTAATCCTTTCAGTACTTATGAGCTGCTGAAGTTAAGGTTGTTCTTTTCTGTCTAAGTGCTCACGTGTCTCGTGAACCGCCCAGTTTAGAAGCAAATCCCCATAGCAAACCTCTTCTACTCTGTGCAGTTCCCGAGACAAGCAGAGATGTCAGCAGAGAGCACTGTTACCAGACAGAAAACAACAACTCAACTTCAGCAGCTGATAATTATTGAAAGGATTAAGATTTTTTAATAGAAGTAATTTACAAATCTGTTTAACTTTCTGGAGCCAGTTGATATAAAAAAAAAAAGTTTTTTTCCTGGAATACTCCTTTAAGTCCCCCTTAGGCAAGTCAAATAATGCAATTTTTTCAGACGCTTCACCCGTTTTGCATTGGTTGTGACACAAGTTGGGGGGGGGGGGGGGGGGTGAAGACATTGCGATTTCACATTACAGAAAACATTGTGGTCTTGCCGGACAATATAATTTTACTTGAAATAATATTCCATAGTCCACTGTTATTTTTCCAAAACTCAGCAAATTCATGTTAAATAAGTAAAGGATTTATAATGTTCCGGCAGACAAGTGTAGCCTAATTTGCTTTAGTTATTAGTTACTTAAGGGAAACCAACATTAATGTTCTCATGTGTTATTTAGGTAAGTGGCCGGACATATAAATGCTCAGACCTTTCATCTACTGAATTTCGGCAATCTCTAATTTACCCAAAGTGAATCATGTCATCCAGAGGTAATAGTTCTCCTGAGCTCCTATAATTTTAGGGTTTTTTTTTTATTGAGAGAAGCATCTTCATTATATAGAGGTGGGTTACAAAACAAATCTATAGGAGAAGGTCACTTTGGAAAAGGCACAAAATTGCTGAAATTATTGCAAACAAATCTACTTAGAAGCTGAAAATAAATAAGGGCAAAAGGACGAACGATCAGGATTTAGATGTCAACATATACAAAGGTATTGAAAGAGCTTTATTGATCGTTCAGTCGTCATTACAAGTCATACAATAGATTCCAATCATATAAAGCATGACAGTATAATACACAGCGCAGCTTCCCTACGCTATACACCATACCACATGCTATAGGATCAGGATAGATATAGTAGTTATACACCTCCCCCTCCATCTCTATCTGTATACTGCTGCTATCACTATGAAATTAGTATATATAGTAGTTATACACCTTCACCCCAGCTCTATCTGTATACTGCTGCTGCTATTTCTAAGGGATCATTATATATAGTAGTTATACACCACCTCCAGCTCTATCTGTATACTGCTGCTATTTATATGGGGTCAGGAAATATAGTAGTTATACACCTCCCCTCCAGCTCTATCTATATACTGCTGCTGCTATTTCTAAGGGATCATTATATATAGTAGTTATACACCACCTCCAGCTCTATCTGTATACTGCTGCTATTTATATGGGGTCAGGAAATATAGTAGTTATACACCTCCCCTCCAGCTCTATCTGTATACCGCTGCTGCTATCCCTATAAAACCCAGGTATATAGTTGTTGCACACTTCTCCTGTTCACATGTTACATTATTTACATTTTTGTCAATTTTTTCAGCAATTTTTCCAAAATCGTGGCAAAAGATTATACTATTTACCGCAGTTATGCAAAATGTAATGAAAACTTGTCAGAGTAAAAGTGTAAACTGAAGACTTTTTTGGAAAACAAAAACTCAATTGTAATTATAGGTCCTTATGGCAATATTTTTCTAAAAATGCACTTGGATTAAGAAAATCTGTTTGTATATTGTGAACTGACACCAAGACACTTATGAGTCTCAGCAGTTTAGCCTTATGGTTTCTGGAGTTTAGTCAGGTGATTTGGTTGTTCTCATTACTCTACCCCCTCTCTCTGCAAAACCAAATAAATCATGGAAAAGGTAGACATAGAAATCAAGAAGCACTGACAGCTGAGGCTGGCACTGTCAGAAGGGTGGGGATCAGGCAAAGGGAGTACAGGTGCTTCTTAATCTTTTTTTCAAAATTCAGCCTAAACAGAATTAAAGGATATGGGATAAGATGTCTGATTGCAGGGGCTGAGTCAGTTGAGACCCCTGTTATCTCTGGCCGGATGCCCCAATAATGTCCTGCATGGAGCAACCTGCCGGATTATGAGAGCCTTCAGCCATCTGAACCCTCCAATAGACATGAATGAAGGGGGGGGGGGCTTCGGTCGCCCGAAGCCTCGCACAGCACATAAATGTTCGGTGGTGCTAAGCTTTGGGAGGTGTACTGGGATAGAGATTGTGGGGGTCCTAGCGCCCGGACCCCCATGATCAGATATCTTATCCACTATCCTTTGGATAGGGCATCAGATGTTTAAGAGTACCCCTTTAAATATAAGTCCCCAGAAAACACCTTAGGCCAGGTTCTCAAACTTTCACGTGTGGGTGCAACTATATCCACATGTAGGACCCAGTGGTGCATGATATTTTCCCAGAAAAATAGTGCAGTTATTGGCCATATGTGGCAGCTGCAGTTTGGGAGCCCCACCTTAAAGGGGTACTCCGCCCCTAGTCATCTTATCCCCTATCCAAAGGATAAGGATAAGATCTCTGATCGCGGGTGTCCCGCCAATGGGACCCCCGAGATCTCTGCTGTGGCACCCCAGTCAACTGGACTTCACTTTGTGCTGGATGACTAGTGATGCTGTGCCGGAGGCTGGTGACATCACAGCCCGAGGTGAATGGATTCGCTACTGTAAAGATCTGTATTGTCAGTAACGGTGATTAGTGTGCACACACAGTCTCTGCTCTCAGAAATGCCCGTCTTTCGCAATGGCTGCCGAATATATAGGGCTGTGACATCACAGAGCTGGCTGGTTGCTGATAGGCTGCAGGCCGAGATATGATTCAGGGTCATCCCGCCTTCCCAGACTTCCTTGCCCCATGTAATAACACGTGTAGTCACACGTGTAGCCGCCATTGTAGCCCCGGCCCGCACAAAATATAGTAAATTAAGCGATTCATTACCATGAAGCGCGAGGAAATTCAGATTCGTTCAGAATAAAATTTTTCATGAAAATCAGAATGAATTGAACTTCGTCAGATTCGATTCGCCCATCTCTAGAGGGGGTGTGACGCGACATCACCAGGGAGCGTGGTCATGATGTCACGACCCTCCGACGCCTCAGCCTGCATTCCGTAAGAATGCCGGGTGCTGCTGGGAGATCACATGGGGTCCCAGCGGCGGGATCCCCGCGATCAGAGATCTTATCCCCTATCTAAAAGATGTCTAGGGGCGGGGTACCCCTTTAATCTATTTATATAAAATGATGCATTGTATCCTCTTTTGTGTGCACAAATGTATCATTATTTCAAATAATATTATTATAATAATTATGTATTTGTATAAAGTAAAATAAACTCTACCAAGGCAACATTCCAAATCCGATCTGCATTATTTAAGCCAAATATGTAAATCCTAAATACAGTTGCTAAGTGAGACTCCGATGACTCAGCTTTCCGGGGGGAAATATAATTTACAAATTAATTTTCCCCGATGAATTAACATCATGCAAATTCTCCCTACGATTGAAAATATCTGTTTGCATTAATTGTGCAAAGTATCTTTGTGTGCGGCTGAGACAGTATCCTGAGGTTCATGCTTCAAATGAAAAGCAAATTCCATTAGCATTTTTTTTTTTTTTTAGTAATTACCTTTTTAATTTGATTTCGGTTCACGGGAACACAAGCAAACATGGCAGTTTTCTCACAGACTCAAGCAGCTGATGGGCAAAGGTTAATTTATATGTACACGGACACATTAGCTTGTCACATCTGCTGTTAATTACAAACATATATACTCGTCTAATTACACGTCGCGAGCGGCTGACCTAAATTGTTCAATGGACTGTAGCAAAGAACACTACACTATTAAAAGACATCATGTTTCATGTTTAGCTTTTGCCTATGATGCGAAGTAGCAAGTAAAGCTTTTCCTCCCGTTTCGCCATCTCGCACCGAGAATCGCACTAGAAGAAGCGGCTCGTGTGACATAGTCATGGGAATATTAAGCACAATCACAGCGATTGCTGTTTTGCTGTCATTATCCGGAGTGTTTTCGAATGCTTATTCTCTATGACAGCTGTCGGAGTGGCGGCCCCGGCCCTAATTTCTATCATATTATTGAAACAAACAGTTCCAGCGCATCAGCAGACCATCGGGATTAATTAAACTCTGCGCATACGATAAACTGTTAATCAGATCACTTCCACTACGCCGGATCACAGTGGCCGGGCTAATGGCTTCTGTTGTCTTTTATTGCTCAGAGATGTCTTATTATTTCTATGGAAAATAACTAGGAAATGGATGTTACCGGTGCCGGCGGAATGTTATTTTCGTTTCTCTCTTTGACAGAAAAATTTTCAGAATTTTATTTCAGAAGTAACTGGTGGAAGATGGCGTTGTTGGGTTTACTCGTGAAAAGTTTGTCAGATTTACTTAATTAACTTATATCACTATTATTTTAATGAATTAGAGCAATAATTATTTATATGGCACCGAGAGAGGCGAGAGGATCGTCGGCCTAATATTTTGACAAGACTGTCTTATGTGTTTGGGAAGATGCCATCTCTTCCTGACAGATGATGTCGGCGGAAAGAAAAATTGGACGTGTTTTCTTTTAGTATGCAGGCAAGGGGGATGAATGGCTGCAAGAAGGGTTAAAAGTGGGACAGAGGTGTTTGGAGGGAGCAGAGGAGTCTGAAGGGGGACAGAGGAGTCTGGGGGAGGGGCAGAGGAGTCTGGAGGGGGACATAGGAGTCTGGGGGAGCAGAAGTGTCTGGGGGGACATAGGAGTCTGGAGGGGCAGAGGAGTCTGGGAGGGACAGAGGAGTCTGGGAGGGGCAGAGGAGTCTGGGAGGGGCAGAGGAGTCTGGGAGGGGCAGAAGTGTCTGCAGGAAAGAGAGAAGTCTGGAGGGGTCAAAGGAGTCTGGGGAGATAGAGGGGTCTGGAGGAGGGTACAAAGGAGTCTGGGGAGATAGAGGGGTCTGGAGGGGACAAAGGAGTCTGGAGTAGGATAGAGTAGTCTGGAGGGGTCAAAGGAGTCTGAGGGAGATAGAGGAGTCTGGAGAAGGGGACAGAGGAGTCTGGAGAAGGGGACAAAGGAGTCTGGAGGAGGACAGAGAAGTCTGGAGAAGATAGAGGAGTCTGGAGAGAGACAGAAGAGTCCTAAGGGAGATAGAGGAGTCTGGAGGAGGGGACAGAAGGGTCTGGAGGACATAGGAGGCTGGAAAGTATGGAGAGGGACAAAGGAGTTTATAGAAAACAGAGGAGTCTAGAGGGGACAGAGGAGTCTGGAGGGGGACAGATGAGTCTAGAGGAGTACAGGGGAGGCTGGAAAGATAAGAGAAGTAAGGAGAGGGACTGAAGTGTTTGTAGGAAACAGGAGTCTAGAGGGGACAGAGGAGTCTGGAGGAGGACAGAGGAGTCTGAGTGGGACAGAAAGGTTTGGAGAAAACAGAGGAGTCTAGTGGAGGACAGAGGTGTCTGGAAAGAAAAGAGAAGTATGGAGGAGGACCAAGAACTGGCCGAAACATGTTGGATGTTTTACCTGTCGGCACTGATGTCCTGTTATGATTTTATTTTGCAATCAATAAAGAAGAAAGTTTGACCTGGAAGTCCTTGCTGGAGAACCTTTTTTCCTGTTGTACATATGTCCTGTATGTGTTTTTGTAGCCACCTTAATCCCTAAAAAGTTACATAATTTTTTCAAAAAAAATAAAAATAAATAAATAAAAAAAGGAGTAGTAGCAATGAACCTCTTAAATATTTGTGTGAAATGATTTCAACTCTCACTCCTTCTAAACACCCTGCTGCTTCCATTGTCTCTATGGAGCATCTAAGACTTCTTATGGTTGTTCCAGCAGTGTGTTTCCAAAACAGAGAGCCTCCAGCTGTTGGTAAACTACAACCCCCATCATTCCCAGACAGCCTTTGGCTGTCTGGGAATGATGGGAGTTGTAGTTTACCAACAGAGATCATCCAGTTCAGCAACAGCTGGAGGCTCCCGTTGCTAAACTACGACTTCCATCATTCCCAGAGAGCCAAAGGCTGCCTGGGAACTATGGGGATTGTAGTTTTACAACAGCTGGAGGCTCCCCGACACGTCTCCATGACTTTTTTTTGGTTGTTCCAGCAGGTGGTAAGTCACTGAAAACTTTCAGCGCACAAACAGCATTGCACGACAATACATGTGCAGATTACAGAGAAAGCTTGTCGTAGACCATGTCTATTGACAACCGGCATGTGTTTGGATGGCTGCCTAATTGCAAATCCATTACGCCGGCCTTAGCCTGCCAGATGCTTCTCCAACTTAGATGTTTGTCCTTCGTCTATGACAGAAACAAAGAATCGCTCAGAAATGTTACATTGGATATGAGCAACATCAAGAGTTCCCGATGGTCGGAATTGCTTGGATTTATCGGTTTTTCCTCTAAATTATTGAAATCGGCAAAAAAAAAAAAAAAAATTATAAAAAAAATAAATCACAACCTATAAATCATAAAAATCATCATTCCTAAAATCGAAAAACCTTAAGAGGCTCCTAAAATAAAATATGTTTTCGCAACTTGGAGGACCTGGCTATGAACAGATACAACTTTTATTTAATTGTGCACTGTCATTAAAAAATGTTTTTGCTATTGCAAAAATCTTTCTAATGTACTTTGTTTTAAAAACAAAAAAACATGAAGTTTTCTAAGTTTTATTTGTGTTTAAAAAAGCTGCCACTAGGTGTCTCCCTACTTGTCCAGAGCACATTTTGCCCCCATCTCTTGTGCAGACTTTGGACTCCTGCTGGCCTGGCAGAAGTCCAAAATCAGGGAATGCAGTCTGGAGTGCTGAGGGGTGTGTGTGCAGCCTTTGCCAATAATAGCTCATCTCACACTGAACTGCTCTGGGCTGTGTGTAGCAGAGTGGGGGAGGAAGTTCTCCCCTATATGGCTTCAGATGATGTCATGCCTGCTGGGGAACGCCCCTTCCCAGTCTGTGGATCTGACTGAGCAGAAAATACAGAACAATATCAAGGTAGAAAACTAAAAAATAATAAAAATAAAGGCCGGGGGTGATTTATCATGATGGGGGCAGTGACCTGGGAGGATTATAACATTTAACAAGATTATGAGAGGTGCTGTTTAAAGGGGTTCTCCACTGCTCTACCTTCCGGAGCTCCGCTGGCAGCGTCCGGAAGTTTATTACTCCGATCGCTGTGTGCGGGCTTCCGTGTTCGAGGCCGCCCCTCGTGACGCCACGCCCGCCCCCTCGTGATGTCACGCCCACCCCCTTATGACGTCACGCCCACCCCCTCAACAAAAGTCTATGGGAAGGGGGCACGCCCCCTTCCCATAGACTTTCGTTGAGGGGGCGGGCGTGACATAACGAGGGGGCGGCCTCGAACACGGAAGCCCGCACACAGCGTTCGGAGCAATAAACTTCCGGACGCTGCGAGCGGAGCTCCGGAAGGCAGGGCAGTGGAGAACCCCTTTAATGTTTTTAAAGCCAAAAATAGTGGGTTTTAGTTTAGGCATTTTTCTATGGTGCTTTATCACCTGCATTTTTTCCATTAGTGATGTGATTCACCCATGTGACTATGACAGAATTAGTGGAGAGGGGGAACGCCAGAAAAAAGCCAAAATCTACATAGCATTTTACATTTTATTTCTTCCCATAGAAGTCTATGGGAGGAAAAAATGCCAAACTTTTCTGAAAAATAACGCCACACCCTCAACATGCAGCGACTTTGGCAAACTAGGCTTGAGCCTAAAAGAAATGACACAAAAGGGTGAAAAAAAAAAAACACGCACGTCTAGTATTTCATACACTGAGCTACATCTGGCCAAGCATTTTTGTCCTAAAAAAGCCCCCCAAAAAAGCCTAAAAAAGCCCAGCACAATCCTGGCATTAATGTTGATGTTTTTTATTTGTGTTATTATCCCCTGCGTTTTTTCATTACAAGCCGTGTGAATCTTTCATCATGTGACTTAAAGAATTGGGAGGTAAAATGGCAGATATTCAAGTGCACCTGTCGTCAACAAAAACTTTTTATATGATGTAGATGATACAATTATATGTATATTTGTAATATACATTGTTTAAAACATTTATATATTTATGGGTGACAAAGTGCTGTCCCTGCAGATATTGTCTGTGGGGAGTCCAAATACAGGAAGTGAGGACAGGGCAAGCGGGGCTCTGTGCAGACTCCTGGCTTGTCAATCATCCTCATGTGTGAGCCCATAGCAAGTCACAGGGCCTCACTGCACAGAGCCCTGCTTATCCTCAGTGTACAGAGCCCTGCTCATCCTCAGTGTACAGAGCCCTGCTCATCCTCAGTGTACAGAGCCCTGCTCATCCTCAGTGTACAGAGCCCCGCTTGTCCTCACTGCACAGAGCCCTGCTTGTCCTCAGTATATAGAGCCCTGCTTGTCCTCAGTATATAGAGCCCTGCTTGTCCTCAGTGTACAGAGCCCTGCTCATCCTCAGTGTACAGAGCCCTGCTTGTCTTCATTATACAGAGCCCTGCTTGTCCTCAGTATACAGAGCCCTGCTTGTCCTCAGTGCACAGAGCCCCGCTTGTCCTCAGTGTACAGAGCCCTGCATGTCTTCAGTGTACAGAGCCCCACTTGTCCTCAGTGTACAGAGCCCCACTTGTCCTCAGTGTACAGAGCCCCGCTTGTCCTCAGTGTACAGAGCCCTGCTTGTCCTCAGTGTATAGAACCCTGCTTGTCCTCAGTGTACAGAGCCCTGCTTGTCCTCAGTGTACAGAGCCCTGCTTGTCCTCAGTGTACAGAGCCCTACTTGTCCTCAGTGTACAGAGCCCCGCTTGTCCTCAGTGTACAGAGCCCTGCTTGTCCTCAGTGTCCAGAGCCCTGCTTGTCCTCAGTGTACAGAGCCCTGCTTGTCCTCAGTGTACAGAGCCCTGCTTGTCCTCAGTGTACAGAGCCCTGCTTGTCCTCAGTGTACAGAGCCCTGCTTGTCTTCAGTATACAGAGCCCTGCTTGCCCTCAGTGTACAGAGCCCCGCTTGTCCTCAGTGTACAGAGCCCCGCTTGTCCTCAGTGTACAGAGCTCTGCTTGTTTTTTTTCCCTTCAAAAATAGTGGGTTTAACCCCTTGTGGATGCAGCTCATTTTCACCTTAAGGACGATGCCCTTTTTTTGCAAATCTGACCGCTGTCACTTTATATATTGATAACTCTGGGATGCTTTTACCTTTCATTCTGATTCCAAGAATGTTTTTTTTGTGACACATTCTACTTTAACATCGTGGTAAATTTCCGTTGTTACTTGCATCCTTTCTTGGTGAAAAATGCCAAAATTTCATGAAAATTTAAAAAATTTTGCATTTTTCAAACTTTGAAACTATCTGCTTGTAAGGAAAATGGACATGCCAAATAAATTATATATTGATTCACATAAACAAAATGTCTACTTTATGTTTCCATCATAAAGTTGACATGTTTTTACTTTTTGAAGACATCAGAGGGCTTCAAAGTATAGCAGCAATTTTCAAAATTTTCACGAAAAATTCTAAATCTGAAGTTTTCAGAGACCAGTTAAGTTTGAAGTGAATTTGAGGTGACTTTCTGTGAGAAATTCCTCATAAATGACCCCATTATAGAAACTGCACCCCTCAAAGTATTCAAAATGGCTTTCAGTAAAGTGGAGGAGAAAAATCAAAATCTCCATTTTTTACATTAACATGTTCATGTAGCTCATTTTTTTTTCCATTTTTACAAGGGTTATGAGGAGAGAAAAAAAAACGCAAAATTTGTAGCCCAATTTCTCTCGAATATGGAAATACCTCATATGTTGAGGTAAGTGGCTCTGGGATTTTGGAGGGCAAATTTTGCTGAAATGATTTTTGGGGGCCATGTTGCAATTAGGAAGCCCCCATGGTGCCAGAACAAAAAAAAAAACTTGCAGCAGAAAACTCACCATAAACCCGCCCGTGTGAATGTACCCTGTACATTCACATGGTGCAGGTGCACACACCTCTCCAGCTGTTGCAAAACTACAAATCCCAGCATGGACTGACAGACCGTGCATGCTGGGAGTTGTAGCTTTGCCACAGCTGGGGGCACACTGGTGAAGAAAAACAGAGTTAGGTAACAGACAAACTCAGTGTTTCCCCACCAGTGTGCCTCCAGCTGTTGCATAGCTACAACTCCCAGCATGCAGGGTCTGTCAGTGCATGCTGGGAGTTGTAGTTTTGCAACAAGTCGAGGTACACTGGTGGGGAAGCACTGAGTTAGGTTCTGTTACCTAACTTTGTGTTTCCTCACCAGTGTGCCTCCAGCTGTGGCAAAACTACAACTCCCAGCATGCACTGACAGACCGTGCATGCTGGGAGTTGTATTTATGCAACAGCTGGAGGCAAGCAACTACAACTCCCAGAATGCCGAGACAGCAATTTGCTGTTCGTGCATGCTGGGAGTTGTAGGTATGCAACATCTGGAGGGCCACAGTTTAGAGACCACTGCACAGTGATCTCCAAACTGTGGCCCTTCAGATGACGCAAAACTACAGATCCCAGCATGCCCAGAGAGCAAATGGCTGTGTGGGCACGATGGGAGTTGTAGCTTTGCAAGATCTGAAGGGCTACAGCTTAGAGACTGTGGTCCTCCAGACCTCCAGGCCACTAACTTAGATCGCCGACACTGAAGTTCTCTGCTGCCGTCGCCATGACATCAGGATCGCCGCCTGGACCCGGATCGGATGAGCTCCACTGTTCCCCCACTCTGCCCAGACACCCATGGGTGGGCAAAGCGGGGGAACTGAACTTTAACCCCTTAAGGACGCAGCCCATTTTGACCTTAAGGACGCAGCTGTTTTTTGCAAATCTGACCACTGTCACTTTAAGCATTAATAACTCTGGGATGCTTTAACTTATTAATTTGATTCTGAGATTAATGTTTTTTCTTGACATATTCTACTTTATGTTAGTGGTAAATTTTTGTCGATACTTGCATCATTTCTTGGTGAAAAAATCAAAAATTTCATGACAAAATTTGAAAATTTTGCATTTTTCTAACTTTCTGCTTGTAAGGAAAGTGGACATTCCAAATGAATGATATGTTGATTCACATATACAATATGTCTAGTTTGTGTTTGCATCAAAAAGTTTACATGTTTTTACTTTTTGAAGACATTATAGGGCTTTTTAGTTTAGCAGCAATTTTCCAATTTTTCATGAAAATTTCAAAATCTGAATTTCTCAGGGACCAGTTCAGTTTCAAAGTCAATTTGAGGGTCTTTAAGTTAGAAATTCCCTATAATGGACCCCATTATGAAAACTGCACCCCTTAAAGTATTCAAAATGACATTTAGAAAGTTTTTTTTTTAACCCTTTAGGTGTTTCACAGGAATAGCAGCATAGTGGAGGAGAAAATTCTAAATCTTTATTTTTTACACTAACATGTTCTTGTAAACCCCAAAATGTGTAACCATATTTCTTTCCAGTAAGGAAATGCCTCATATGTGGATGTAAAGTGTTCTGTGGGCGCAGTAGAGGGCTCAGGAGGGAAGGAGCAACAATGGGATTTTGGAGAGTGAATTTTGCTGAAATGGTTTTTGGGGGCATGTCACCTTTAGGAAGCCCACATGGTGCCATAACAGCAAAAAAAAAAAACCCACATGGCATACTATTTTGGAAACTAAACCCCTCAAGGAACGTAACAAGGGGTACAGTGAGCTTAACACCCCACAGGTGATTGACGAATTTTCGCTAAGATTGGACGTGAGAATGAAATTTTTTATTTTTTTCACTAAAATGCTGGTGTTATCCCAAATTTTTCATTTTTACAAGGGGTAATAGCAAAAAAAAACAAAAACAAAAATTGTAACACAATTTCTTCTGAGTATGGAAATACCCCATATGTGGATGTAAAGTGCCCTGCGGGCGAACTACAAAGCTCAGAAGAGAAGGAGAACCATTGGGCTTTTGGAAAGAGAATTTGGTTCGAATAGAAGTCGGGGGGCCTTGTGCGTTTACAAAGCCCCCGTCCTACCAGAACAGTGAACCCCCCACATGTAACCCCATTTTGGAAACTACACCCCTAATAGAATTTAATAAGGGGTGCAGTGAGCATTAATACCCCACTGGCATTTGACAGTTTTTTTGAACAGTGGGCTGTGCAAGTGAAAAATTACATTTTCACGGACCACTGTTCCAAAAATCTGTCAAACACATGTGGGGTGTAAATGCTAACTGCACCCCTTATTAAAATACGTGAGGGGTGTAGTTTCCAAAATAGGGTAACATGTGGGGGGGTCCATTGTTCTGGCACCATGGGGGCTTTGTAAACACACATGGCATACAATTCCAGCCAAATTCTCTCTCAAAAAGCCCAATGGTGCTCCTTCTCTTCTGAGGATTGTAGTTCGCCCGCCGAGCACTTTACATCCACATATGCGGTATTTCCATACTTAGAAAAAATGGTGTTACAAATTTTGGGAGGCTTTTTCTCCTATTACTCCCTGTGAAAAAAAAACTTTGGGGTAACACTAGCATTTTAGTGAAAAAAAAAATCTGATTTTTCATTTTCACATCCAACTTTAACCATAATTATGGCTCACCATATCCCTTGTTATGTTCTGTGAGGGGTGAAGTTTCCAAAATGGGGTCACATGTGGGTGATTTTTTTTTTTTGCGTTTATGTCAGAACCACTGTAACTATCAGCCACCTCTGTACAAATGACCAATTTAGGCCTCAAATGTACATAGTGCGCTCTCACTTCTGAGCCTTGTTGTGCATCCGCAGAGCATTTTCCGCCCACATATGGGGTATTTCCGTACTCTGGAGAAGTTACGTTACAAATTTTGGGCGTCTTTTTTTCCTTTTACATCTTGTAGAAATGAAAAGCATGGGGCAACACCAGCATGTTAGTGTGAATTTTTTTTTTTTTTACACTAACAGGCTGATGTAGACCCTAACTTTACCTTTTCATAAGGGGTAAAAGGAGAGAAAGCCCCCCAAAGTTTGTAACAAAATTTCTCCTGAGTACAGAAATACCCCATATGTGGCCTAAAACTGTTGCCTTGAAATACGACAGGGCTCCAAAGTGAGAGAGCGCCATGCGCATTTGAGGCCTAAATAGGGGATTTGCATAGGGACGGACACGGCAGCGTCCCCCAAACAGGGTGCCTCCAGCTGTTGCTAAACACCCAGTATGCCTGAACAGTCAATAGCTGTCCGACAATACTGGGAGTTATTTTGCAACAGCTGGAGGCTCCGTTTTGGAAACACTGCCATATGAAACCTTATTAATTTTTATTGTGGGGGGGGGGGGCAGTGTAGGGGGGTGCATATGTAGTGTTTTACCCATTATTTTGTGTTAGTGTAGTTTAGTGTAGTGTAGTGTTTTTAGGGTACATTCACAAGGGCGGGTGTTCACAGCAAGTTTCCCGCTGGGAGTTTGCGCTGCGGTGGAAAATTTGCTAAACTTAAAGCGGGAAGCTCTCTGTAAACCCGCCCGTGTGAATGTACCCTGTACATTCACATGGGGGGGGGGGGGGGGGCAAACCTCCAGCTGTTGCATAACTACAACTCCCAGCCTGCACTGACAGACCGTGCATGCTGGGAGTTGTAGTTATGCAACAGCTGTAGGCACACTGGTTGGGAAACACTAAGTTAGGTAACAGACTACCGCAGTGTTTCCACACCAGCGTACCTCCAGCTGTTGCAAAACTACAACTCCCAGCATGCATGGTCTGGAGTTAGGAAACAGACAGTGTTTCCCAACCAGTGTGCCTCCAGTTGTTGCAAAACTACAACTCCCAGCATGCCCGGAGAGCCAAAGGGCATGCTGGGAGTTGTAGTTTTGCAACATCTGGCCCTTCAGATGTTGCCGAACTACAATGCTCAGCATGCCTGGACAGTCTTGGCATGCTGGGAGTTGTAGTTTTGCAACATCTGGAAGTGCACAGTTTGCCACCACCGACATCTTCGCCCCACTCTGCCCGGACTTTCAGAGCCGGCAGAGCAGGGATCTCAACTTTGACCCCTCCTCCCCCCCGCCCCTGCCCTGCGATTCGACAATCGTCCTGACAGCTCCGATCATACCTATTTTCCATGCTATCGGGTCACCAGAGACCCGATCAGCCTGGAAAAGCCGTGATTCGCCGGTCAATTCTGACAAGGGAGGGTCTCAGGACCCCCCTGGGCAATATGCCGGGATGGCTGCTGATAGATATCAGCAGTCATCCCGTTCCGATGACTGCGTTCGGAGACGCGGTGATCAAGAGACTCAGCGCCGTAAATGTACGGCGCTGTGCGCGACGTGACACTTAGCAGCGCCATACATTTACGGAGCTCTTCGTTAAGGGGTTAACACCCCCTTCTGCGATTGGTCGGTCCCTCCTATCCCTTCAGGGGGACCGGGGCTGTGTCGGACAGCCCCGATCCCCCTTATGACCCAGAATCGCCGAAAATCGCTGGTCTGAATTGACCAGTGATTTGCTGCAATCGACGATATGGGGGGGGGGTGGGTTGGGGTGTCTCTTATTTTTGGCTAACATGTGGCCATGGTTCTTTTTTAAACACAAAAAAAATAATAAACATTTATGGTGTTTTTTGGGGGGGCAAACAAAAAATTTTAAACAAGTAGAAACTGATACAGTTCTTTTTTGTTTTTTCCCCCCGAAACTAGTATGTATTAGTATAGGTATTTTTTTTAATTGGGTGTTTTATCCCCTAAGTTTCGTTCATTGCAAGTCATATGATTCGTTCATCGTGTTCTAACAAATAAAATAAACAGCAAGGAAAAATCTGTGCAACATACAAAATAATAATAGCAAAAATATACACTTTATTATAGGTTACAGAAAGAAAACCAGATCCAAAGTTAAAAAATGTCCCAAAAAAAAAATGAAATGTAAAAATCTTGGACAAGGTAAGTAGTTATTGGAACAAATTGGGTTAGCATTTTGGAAAATTTTGTATAATGTCGGGGTAGGGAGTAGTGAAGATCTAAGGTTGCCCCTAAAGCACTGTCCCTATCTACTTAGACTATCCACCCTAAGCAGGAGCCCTGAAATGAGCCACGGTCCCTACACTAAACTAAGTGGAATATCAGATAGGCCAGGTCAGCAACATAAAGGCAAAATTGTACAAAATCAGCAGACAAGGGGTGAACCAAGCCAAAGAGTCAAAACCTAGATGGAGTGTAGTACAAAATCAGCAGGCAAAGGCAAGGCCAGGTAACAAGCAGACATCAGGTCAGATTAGGTCACAGTAAGCTCAGGACAATCACAGATATTGGACTGAGCAGCTGAACAGTTTGAACCTTCTGGAGTGAGTCCCGGCACCACAGCTGATTGGCCTAATAGGGTGAGACAGCCGAGTAATATAGTATTACAGTGATGCTGCTAACTCCTCGGAGGGGAATATATATGGTAGTATAATTTATACAGTGAAGAGAGTGATACTTACCATCTCGTTGCTTGTCCAGGCCTCTTCTTATATAGCTTTGCCCCCTTGTGATGTCATCATTAGAGGCGGGTCTCTGCAAGAAGAGGCCCGGATCAGTGATAAGATTATAAATATCCTTCTCTTCACTGTAAACATTCCCCCTAGGCAGCTAACTAGCTCTGCTCAGCTGCGCTAATTAACTTCTTCCTTGCTCGGCTGAGCTGTACTTGTGGCTGTCGACTGCGGGAACAGCTAAACTCCGACATTGCCAGGTTTGCGAGCTGTGAAATCTCCCAATTTAAGATTGAATCTGGGTGTCACGTATGGTCAGAAAAAGGAATGCACACTATTCTCTCCCACTCCCCTATCCCTGCCTACTTATGTACCCGCCCTAGGCAAGTGAGGGACATAATTGTCAAAATAATAAAATACAATAATACAAACTCAGGTCAAGGAACAGTAGGGAACAGAAAGACTAACAAAGCAAAACTAACTCACTCACACAATTAGTCAATGTCCCCTCTCCGCGTCAAAAGCCAGGAATTGTCAGAATTGACAAAATCGCTAATACCAGAGAGAAGTGGAGAAGACAAGCCAAAAGTCAAAGATGCCGGGTTAACAAGAATAAACAGGGATAAATCGCTAGCTACTGGAGTTGGACTCTTTCAAAGCATTGAATGAGAGCAAACTGCCAGGTTAAATAGGCAACCCCGCAGGTGCTCTCATCAAAAGGTCAGCTGACCAGCCAGACAGCTAAGCTTTACCCGGCAACAAAAACAAACAAAAAAACGTAACCCTCTTGTTTCTGACAGTACCCCCCCCCCATTCACACCTTTTACGAGAGGCCACTGGACCCTTAAATTTGGGTTTAGGTTTGTCCAGATGAGAATCGTGGAACCTTTTTACCAAAGTGGAAGCATGAATAGAAGAGGCTGGGACCCACGATCTCTCCTCCGGACAATAACCTTTCCAATTAACCAAATACTGGACAGAATTTTGTACCCTTCGACTGTCCAGTATTTTGGAGACCTCATACTCCAGTTCTCTGTCGATCTCAACAGGAGGAGGTGGCACCGGGACTGAAGATTAAGTAGGAACATAACGTTTTTACAAAGAGCAGTGAAACACATTATGAACCTTAACCCCTTAAGGACGCAGGGTTTTTCAGTTTTTGCATTTTCGTTTTTTCCTCCTTACCTTTTAAAAATCATAACCCTTTCAATTTTCCACCTAAAAATCCATATTATGGCTTATTTTTTGTGTCACCAATTCTACTTTGCAGTGACATTAGTCATTTTACCCAAAAATCCACAGCGAAATGGAAAAAAAAATCATTTTGTTACAAAATCGAAGAAAAAACGCAATTTTGTAACTTTTGGGGGCTTCAGTTTCTATGCAGTGCATATTTCGATAAAAATGACATCTTATCATTATTCTGTATGTCCATACGGTTAAAATTATCCCCTACTTATATAGGTTTAATTTTGTCGCACTTCTGGAAAAAATCATAACTACATGCAGGAAAATGTATATGTTTAAAAATGTCCTATTCTGAACCCTATAACTTTTAAATTTTTCCATGTACAGGGCGGTATGAGGACTCATTTTTTGCGCTGTGATCTGAAGTTTTTATTGGTACCATTTTTGTTTTGATCGGACTTTTTGATCACTTTTTATTCATTTTTTAATGGTATAAAAAGTGACCAAAAATACGCTTTTTTGGACTTTGGAATTTTTTTGACTGTGCGGTTTAATTAACGATATATTTTTATAATTCGGAAATTTCCACATGCGGCGATACCACATATGTTTATTTTTATTTACACTGTTTTATTTTTTTTTATGGGAAAAGAGGGGTGATTCAAACTTTTATTAGGGAAGGGATTAAATGACCTTTGTTAACACTTTTTTTTTTTACTTTTGTTTTGTAGTGTTATAGGTCCCATAGGGACCTATAACACTGCACACACTGATCTTTTACACAGATCACTGGCGTGTATTAACACGCCTGTGATCAGTGTTATTGGCGCTTGACTGCTCCTGCCTGGATCTCAGGCACGGAGCAGTAATTCGCCGATCGGACACCAAGGAGGCAGGTAAGGTCCCTCCCGGTGTCCTGTAAGCTGTTCGGGACGCTGCAATTTCACCACGGCGGTCCCGAACAGCCCGACTGAGCAGCCAGGATACTTTCACTTTCGCTTCAGACGTGGCGGTCAGCTTTGATCGCAGCGTCTGAAGGGTTAATACAGGGCATCACCGCGATCGGTGGTGTCCTGTATTAGCCGCAGGTCCAGGCCATTGATGGCATATCACGGGAGCCGGCGGAGGACGTAAATATACGTCCTTTGTCGTTAAGGGGTTAAATGAAAAAGGTAATTTTAATCTGTAACAGACAGGATTAATAACTTCATTTACCCCATAAGGTGCAATGAACCTAGAAGTCAACTTTTTAGATGGAACCTTGAGACGTAAATTTTTTGTAGACAACTCTTTATCACCAAATTTTATGCCACAAGTATGTCTCTTGTTGGAAAATCTTTTTTGTAGTTTTTGGCCATTTCTCGGGTTCTTTGAACCTGGGCCCAAACTGTGCAAAGTTTACACATGGTAGTCTTGACTTCAGGGTTATCATTATCAGTGTTTGTACAGGAAGAAAACCGCAAATTAAATCCCTAAACACAAAACAACGGTGACATACCAGTAGAAGCATTTTCTTGATTATTCAAGGCAAACTCAGCAAGAGACAGAAAAGATAACTTTTCATCCTGTCTATCTGCTACATAACATTTAAGATATTCTTCAACATTTTGATTCATTCTTTTTGTTTGACCGTTAGATTGAGTCTGAAAAGCAAATAAAAAAAGACAACTCAACACCCAACTGTTTACAAAAAGCTTGCCAAAATTTTTAAAACAAATTGTACCCCTCGATCAGATACAGTATTTTCCAGAACCCCATGGTACCTAACAACATGTCTTAAAACTAAATCACCAAGAATATTAAAAATAAATCATCAAAAATTTTGGCCGAAGGGAGATTTTTCAAAGGAATGAGATGACAATGAGATGTCCACCACCACCCATAGAACAGTCTTTCCCTCAGATGGAGGTAGATCGGTAATAAAATCCATAGAAATGCGAGTCCAGGGCCTTTTAGGAATGGACAATGGACACAACTGTTACGCCGAGCGCTCCGGGTCCCCGCTCCTCCCCGGAGCGCTCGCTACACTCCTCTCACTGCAGCGCTCCGGTCGGTTCCACGGACCCGGGGCGCTGCGATACCGCCTCTGGCCGGGATGCGATTCGCGATGCGGGTAGCGCCCGCTCGCGATGCGCACCCCGGCTCCCGTACCTGACTCGCTCTCCGTCAGTTCTGTCCCGGCGCGCGCGGCCCCGCTCCCTAGGGCGCGCGCGCGCCGGGTCTTTGCGATTTAAAGGGCCACTGCGCCGCTGATTGGCGCAGTGGTCCCAATTAGTGTTTACACCTGTGCACTTCCCTATATCACCTCACTTCCCCTTCACTCCCTCGCCGGATCTTGTTGCCTTAGTGCCAGTGAAAGCGTTTCCTTGTGTGTTCCTAGCCTGTGTTCCAGACCTCCTGCCGTTGCCCCTGACTACGATCCTTGCTGCCTGCCCCGACCTTCTGCTACGTCCGACCTTGCTTCTGTCTACTCCCTTGTACCGCGCCTATCTTCAGCAGCCAGAGAGGTAGAGCCGTTGCTAGGGGATACGACCTGGTCACTACCGCCGCAGCAAGACCATCCCGCTTTGCGGCGGGCTCTGGTGAAAACCAGTAGTGACTTAGAACCGATCCTCTAGCACGGTCCACGCCAATCCCTCTCTGGCACAGAGGATCCACTACCTGCCAGCCGGCATCGTGACAGTAGATCCGGCCATGGATCCCGCTGAAGTTCCTCTGCCAGTTGTCGCTGACCTCACCACGGTGGTCGCCCAGCAGTCACAACAGATTGCGCAACAAGGCCAACAGCTGTCTCAACTGACTGTTATGCTACAACAGTTACTACCACAGCTCCAGCAACCATCTCCTCCGCCAGCTCCTGTACCTCCTCCGCAGCGAGTGGCCGCTTCTGGACTACGACTATCCTTGCCGGATAAATTTGATGGGGACTCTAAGCTTTGCCGTGGCTTCCTTTCCCAATGTTCATTACACTTGGAGATGATGTCGGACCAGTTCCCCACTGAAAGGTCTAAGGTGGCTTTCGTAGTCAGCCTGCTGTCTGGAAAAGCCCTGGCTTGGGCCACACCGCTCTGGGACCGCAATGACCCCGTCACTGCCTCTGTACACTCCTTCTTCTCGGAAATTCGAAGTGTCTTTGAGGAACCTGCCCGAGCCTCTTCTGCTGAGACTGCCCTGTTGAACCTGGTCCAGGGTAATTCTTCCGTTGGCGAGTATGCCGTACAATTCCGTACTCTTGCTTCTGAATTATCCTGGAACAATGAGGCCCTCTGCGCGACCTTTAAAAAAGGCCTATCCAGCAACATTAAAGATGTTCTGGCCGCACGAGAAATGCCTGCTAATCTTCATGAACTTATTCACCTAGCCACTCGCATTGACATGCGTTTTTCCGAAAGGCGTCAGGAGCTCCGCCAAGATATGGACTCTGTTCGCACGAGGCGTTTCTTCTCCTCGGCTCCTCTCTCCTCTGGTTCCCTGCAATCTGTTCCTGTGCCTCCCGCCGTGGAGGCTATGCAGGTCGACCGGTCTCGCCTGACATCTCAAGAGAGGACACGACGCCGCATGGAGAACCTCTGCCTGTACTGTGCTAGTACCGAACACTTCCTGAGGGATTGTCCTATCCGCCCTCCCCGCCTGGAAAGACGTACCCTGACTCCGCACAAAGGTGAGACAATCCTTGATGTCCACTCTGCTTCTCCACGTCTTACTGTGCCTGTGCGGATGTCTGCCTCTGCCTTCTCCTTCTCTTCTGTGGCCTTCTTGGACTCTGGATCTGCAGGAAATTTTATTTTGGCCTCTCTCGTCAACAGGTTCAACATCCCAGTGACCAGTCTCACCAGACCCCTTTACATCAATTGTATAAACAATGAAAGATTGGACTGTTCCATACGTTTCCGCACGGAGCCCCTTCTAATGAGCATCGGATCTCATCACGAGAGGATTGAACTTTTGGTCCTCCCCAATTGCACCTCGGAAATTCTCCTTGGACTTCCCTGGCTCCAACTTCATTCCCCAACCCTGGATTGGTCCACTGGGGAGATCAAGAGTTGGGGGCCCTCTTGTTCCAAGGACTGTCTAAAACCGGTTCCCAGTAACCTTTGCCGTAACTCTGTGCTTCCTCCAGTAACCGGTCTCCCTAAGGCCTATATGGACTTCGCGGATGTTTTCTGCAAAAAACAAGCGGAGACTCTACCTCCTCACAGGCCTTATGATTGTCCTATCGACCTCCTCCCGGGCACTACTCCACCCCGGGGCAGAATTTATCCTCTCTCTGCCCCAGAGACTCTTGCCATGTCTGAATACGTCCAGGAGAATCTAAAAAAGGGCTTTATCCGTAAATCCTCCTCTCCTGCCGGAGCCGGATTTTTCTTTGTGTCCAAAAAAGATGGCTCTCTACGTCCTTGCATTGACTACCGCGGACTTAATAAAATCACGGTTAAGAACCGCTACCCCTTACCCCTCATCTCTGAACTCTTTGATCGCCTCCAAGGTGCCCACATCTTTACTAAATTGGACTTAAGAGGCGCCTATAACCTCATCCGCATCAGAGAGGGGGATGAGTGGAAAACAGCATTTAACACCAGAGATGGACACTTTGAGTATCTGGTCATGCCCTTTGGCCTGTGCAACGCCCCTGCTGTCTTCCAAGACTTTGTTAATGAAATTTTTCGTGATCTGTTATACTCCTGTGTTGTTGTATATCTTGATGATATCCTAATTTTTTCGGCCAATCTAGAAGAACACCGCCAGCATGTCCGTATGGTTCTTCAGAGACTTCGTGACAATCAACTCTATGCTAAAATTGAGAAATGTCTGTTTGAATGCCAATCTCTTCCTTTTCTAGGATACTTGGTCTCTGGCCAGGGACTACAAATGGATCCAGATAAACTCTCTGCCGTCTTAGATTGGCCACGCCCCTCCGGACTCCGTGCCATCCAACGTTTTTTGGGGTTCGCCAATTATTACAGGCAATTTATTCCACATTTTTCTACCATTGTGGCTCCTATTGTGGCTTTAACCAAAAAAAATGCCGATCCCAAGTCTTGGCCTCCTCAAGCGGAAGACGCCTTTAAACGACTCAAGTCTGCCTTCTCTTCGGCTCCCGTGCTCTCCAGACCTGACCCATCTAAACCCTTCCTATTGGAGGTTGATGCCTCCTCAGTGGGAGCTGGAGCTGTCCTTCTACAAAAAAACTCTTCCGGGCATGCTGTTACTTGTGGTTTTTTTTCTAGGACCTTCTCTCCGGCGGAGAGGAACTACTCCATCGGGGATCGAGAGCTTCTAGCCATTAAATTAGCACTTGAGGAATGGAGGCATCTGCTGGAGGGATCAAGATTTCCAGTTATTATTTACACCGATCACAAGAACCTCTCATACCTCGAGTCTGCCCAACGGCTGAATCCTCGTCAGGCCAGGTGGTCTCTGTTCTTTGCCCGATTTAATTTTGAAATTCACTTTCGGCCTGCTGATAAGAACATTAGGGCCGATGCTCTCTCTCGTTCCTCAGATGCTTCTGAAATTGAACTCTCTCCTCAACACATCATTCCTCCTGACTGCCTGATTTCCACTTCTCCAGCCTCCATCAGGCAAACTCCTCCAGGAAAGACCTTTGTTTCTCCACGCCAACGCCTCGGAATCCTCAAATGGGGTCACTCCTCCCATCTCGCAGGTCATGCGGGCATCAAGAAATCTGTGCAACTCATCTCTCGCTTCTATTGGTGGCCGACTCTAGAGACTGATGTGGCGGACTTTGTGCGAGCCTGCACTATCTGTGCCCGGGATAAGACTCCTCGCCAGAAGCCCGCTGGTTTTCTTCTTCCTCTGCCTGTTCCCGAACAACCTTGGTCACTGATTGGTATGGATTTTATTACTGACTTACCCCCATCCCATGGCAACACTGTTATTTGGGTGGTCGTTGATCGATTCTCCAAAATGGCACATTTCATCCCTCTTCCTGGTCTTCCTTCAGCGCCTCAGTTGGCTAAACAATTTTTTGTACACATTTTTCGTCTTCACGGGTTGCCTACGCAGATCGTCTCGGATAGAGGCGTCCAATTTGTGTCTAAATTCTGGAGGGCTCTCTGTAAACAACTCAAGATTAAATTAAATTTTTCTTCTGCATACCATCCTCAATCCAATGGACAAGTAGAGAGAATTAACCAGATCTTGGGTGACTATTTACGACATTTTGTTTCCTCCCGCCAGGATGACTGGGCAGATCTTCTACCTTGGGCCGAATTCTCGTATAATTTCAGAATCTCTGAATCTTCCTCCAAATCCCCGTTTTTCGTGGTGTACGGCCGTCACCCTCTTCCCCCCCTCCCTACCCCCTTGCCCTCTGGTCTGCCCGCTGTGGATGAAATTTCTCGTGATCTTTCCATCATATGGAGAGAGACCCAAAATTCTCTCTTACAGGCTTCTTCACGCATGAAGAGATTCGCGGATAAGAAAAGAAGAGCTCCTCCCATTTTTTCCCCTGGAGACAAGGTATGGCTCTCCGCCAAATATGTCCGCTTCCGCGTCCCTAGCTATAAGTTGGGACCACGCTATCTTGGTCCTTTCAAGATTTTGCGCCAGATTAATCCTGTCTCTTACAAACTTCTTCTTCCTCCTTCTCTTCGTATTCCTAATGCCTTTCATGTTTCTCTTCTTAAACCACTTATCATTAACCGTTTCTCTCCCAAATCCGTTCCCCCCACTCCTGTCTCCGGCTCCTCGGACATCTTCTCCGTCAAAGAAATTTTAGCATCTAAAAAGGTCAGAGGGAAAACCTTCTTTTTAGTGGATTGGGAGGGTTGTGGTCCAGAAGAGAGGTCCTGGGAACCTGAGGACAATATCCTGGACAAAAGTCTGGTCCTCAGGTTCTCAGGCTCCAAGAAGAGGGGGAGACCCAAGGGGGGGGGTACTGTTACGCCGAGCGCTCCGGGTCCCCGCTCCTCCCCGGAGCGCTCGCTACACTCCTCTCACTGCAGCGCTCCGGTCGGTTCCACGGACCCGGGGCGCTGCGATACCGCCTCTGGCCGGGATGCGATTCGCGATGCGGGTAGCGCCCGCTCGCGATGCGCACCCCGGCTCCCGTACCTGACTCGCTCTCCGTCAGTTCTGTCCCGGCGCGCGCGGCCCCGCTCCCTAGGGCGCGCGCGCGCCGGGTCTTTGCGATTTAAAGGGCCACTGCGCCGCTGATTGGCGCAGTGGTCCCAATTAGTGTTTACACCTGTGCACTTCCCTATATCACCTCACTTCCCCTTCACTCCCTCGCCGGATCTTGTTGCCTTAGTGCCAGTGAAAGCGTTTCCTTGTGTGTTCCTAGCCTGTGTTCCAGACCTCCTGCCGTTGCCCCTGACTACGATCCTTGCTGCCTGCCCCGACCTTCTGCTACGTCCGACCTTGCTTCTGTCTACTCCCTTGTACCGCGCCTATCTTCAGCAGCCAGAGAGGTAGAGCCGTTGCTAGGGGATACGACCTGGTCACTACCGCCGCAGCAAGACCATCCCGCTTTGCGGCGGGCTCTGGTGAAAACCAGTAGTGACTTAGAACCGATCCTCTAGCACGGTCCACGCCAATCCCTCTCTGGCACAGAGGATCCACTACCTGCCAGCCGGCATCGTGACAACAACTCTCCTGCAGGACGTGTCCAAGGAGTTTTTGCTCGAGCACACATTTTACAAGAAGCAACAAAATATCCCTGTTGAGAGTTGGCCACCAAAACTTCCTTTGAAGCTATTTCCTTGTACACCGAATGCCAGGATGACCTGCTAACGGGAACAATGAGACTCCTCAATAATACAGAGGTGAAATTGACTAGGGATAAAGATCTTGCCTCTCTGGAGGGACCAAGCCTTGACATTCTTAGTACCCGGTCAGTAGGTCATAACCAAATCAAATCGAGTAAAGAACAAGGCCCACCGGGCTTGACGAAGATTGAGACATTTGGCAGATTCGAGGAAGGTTACATTTTCATGGTCAGTGATTACTGTAACCTGATGAACTGCCCCCTCAAGAAAATGTCTCCATTCCTCAAAAGCCCACTTGACCAGCCAGACAGCTAAGCATAACCCGTCAAAAAACAAAAACAAAGAACCTGTCAGAAGCTTTTAACCCTCTAGGTTCTGACACTGGGTTCGGGGGCCTTGGTTGGCTTAATGCTATTAGTTAAGTTAATTTCTCGCTTCTGACGATAGGAATCATTTGCATGCTACTCATCTATATATATAGTCTAGTTAAAGGGGTACTCCAGGAAACCTTACTTATTACGTGTCTCATCGTGGGGGGTCCCAGCTACTCACCAGTTTCTGGAGTGCTCTGGCCCACTCAGAGATGAGCAGAAGTGACTGACTGTTCAGCCAATCACCTGCTGAGACAGGACCCCATCTCAGCGTGTGATTGGCTTAGAAGGTCGTCACACAAATGTATCTCTGAAGGTGGGGGCAGGGATGCTCTGGGGAATGTTTAGTAGCCAAGCTCTGTATAGGAGATTGCAGGGGGTTCCAGTAGTCGAACCCCCCTCCAGGAACACTTATCCCGTATCCTGTGGAGTTAGGTTTCTGTAGTACTCCTTTATCAATTCATTCAGTACAAGTTTTGCATGTTGTCATGCGTTATCCAGTAGACCAGAAGCAAGAAGCATGTAGTAGGCATCTATAAGCCGAGTCAATAATCCTCCGTTCACACCATGTGATAAGAATGCCCGGTGTTCCCGTAACTATATTGTCTCCTCTTATTCTAACAAACTTTCTACTGTATACATTATCCACCGAATCAGTTTGAAGCCCCAGTCTGTCTCGATATTCCTTTTTGTTGGTTTCATTATTGTTGACAGTAGTTCAAACACCAGTAAAATATTGCCTCCGGACGGCATTGTGCACACCCCCTGCTTACCGCGCTGCTCAAAGACTCAATATGCAATTTGTGTTTGATGCAGGAAAAGAAATAAA
The DNA here is from genome assembly GCF_029499605.1 of Hyla sarda. Classification (NCBI taxonomy): domain Eukaryota; kingdom Metazoa; phylum Chordata; class Amphibia; order Anura; family Hylidae; genus Hyla; species Hyla sarda. The sequence continues at coordinate 10,462,686 of NC_079194.1, forward strand.
CATCTCTGGTGTTTGTAGTGAGGAGACACGTACCGTCCATGTTCTGAGATGTACTGCGCCATAAGACACAAAACATAATCTGCTCTCCCGTCAGGAGATTGTTCAGGATGGATGCAAAAGTCTACAGAAGGTTTAAGAAAGTTTTCGAGTATTTTCTGTAGTTCTGTGCTATAATCAGTACCGAATCTTCTTGATCAGAAAATATTGTGGGAGTTTAGCTGTGTTTCCCTTTTTTTGAGGCAGCAGCCTTCCAGAGAACAACTCCCATCTGAGGGTCAGGGTCCTCTCAACCTTACTAGCAGACTAGCTTTCAGCTAACACCCAATTATCAGCTGTCCTCAGCACCTGTGCTGATCAGGGTTCTTCTGAAATGCTGGAGTGGCCCAGGAATCTGAATGCAAGGCCTATCCTGCCTTTTATTTCATAAAAATCCAGGCCTTAAAATAGGAATTACTAAAGTTTATAGCAAGTTAGGTTTTGCTTGAGATTTAAAGGGGTACTCCACCCCTAGACATCTTCTCCCCTATCTGATCGCGGGGGTCCAACTGCTGTTCATTTAGAGCGTCGGGTGCAGCCCTGGAGGCTCATGATGTCACAGCCGAACTCCATTCGTGACATCACGGCCACACCCCTCAATACAAGTCTATGGGAAAGGGCGGCCGTGACATCACAAGTGGGGCATGTCTGTGATGTCACGAGCCTTCGCCCCGCAATGTCAATCATCCGACACGGATGATCCGGCACCTTCTGTAGACTATTGCATCCATCCTGAACAATCTCGTGATGGGAGAAGTTCGCTCTTATTCCCTTTGGATAGGGAATAAAATGTCTAGTGGAGAGTACCCCTTTAACTATTTCCTTGATTTCCCATATCTCAACCAGCTTTCAATGAATGAGATATATGCCCCTCCTACAACTTGGTTGCTACATACAGTGGGGCAGAAAAGTATTTAGTCAGCCACCAATTGTGCACAATCTCCCACATAAAAACATGAGAGGCTGTAATTATTATCATAGGTTATAACCTCAACTATGAGACAGAATAAGAAAAAAAAATCCATAAAATCACATTGTCTGAGTTCATTTGCAAATTATGGTCGAAAATAAGTATTTGGTCAATAACAAAAGTTAATCTCAATACTTTGTTATATCCCCTTTTTTGGCACTGACAGAGGTCACATGTTTTCTGTAAGTCTTCACAAGGTTTTCACACACTTTGTAATGTCTGTTTATTTGTTTTTGCATTTTTCTGTTCTGGTGTGTATTGACACTAGTTTGTTTAGAGAAGTTGGCTATTCCACTGGATAGGGAATGGTTAATGCTTTGGACGAATGGTAACTAGGGTGTGTCTATTTTAAGCCAGACTTCTCAGCAGTCTGGGCTGGTTATTGAGTGAATACCTCAGAATGTCTGTGTGTGCAATACACTTCCATGTTTGCTTGAGCTCGCACCTTGTATTTATCTTGTGATATTATCTGAGTTTTAGAAATGGTTTAATAGTCTTGTTTATTGTAGATTTTAGTCTGTGTTATATCAGTCGGTTTTAGTATTATGTCTGTTCAGCTTTGTCTGTGTTCACACCATGTCTGAGTCTTGCTTGTTACCTGTGCTCTGTAGTATTTTATATTCCTGTTTGGTATCCTGGTTCTGTTTCCCAGAGTGAACAGTGTCTTATATTTATATCCTGTTTGGTTGATCCGATCCTTTGTACTTGTTGTAGCTGCTTGTGATAGTTCTTAGTTACTTACCTGTGGAGTTTAGTGTTTTGACTCTCAGTTCTTCTGCTACCCCCGTCATCTCCTGGATTCTGCTGTATACGCCTAACATGCCTAGTCTCGTTCATTTTATCATGTCTGCCGTTTATCTTGTATCCGGTTTTGTGAACTGTTTGTTAATTCACTATATTCTGTTCTGTTTGTGAGTTTATATTCTGCCCTGTTAGAATTTGTATTGTCTAGTAGGTTTCTGTTTCTGGCCTGTGACCGACTATGTTTGTTTATTATTTTATGCCACTGCACTTTGGCGCAGGAAGGGACTGGCTCCCAGTTGTTGACTCACCGTTTAGGGTGAGTGGGCAAGTAGGCAGAGAGAGAAGTTTTATGGTCAGTTTAGGGCTCACACTCTCCATGTCCCCCCGGTCGGTCCCTGACACTGTTGCTGGTATTTTGGCCCATTCCTCCATGCAGATCTCCTCTAGAGCAGTGATGTTTTGGGGCTGTCGCTGGGCAACACAGACTTTCAACTCCCTCCAAAGCTTTTCTATGGGGTTGAGATCTGGAGACTGGCTAGGACATTCCAGGACTTTGAAATGCTTCTTACGAAGCCACTCCGTTGCCCGGGCAGTATGTTTGGGATCATTGTCATGCTGAAAAACCCAGCCACGGCATCTTCAATGCCCTTGTTGATGGAAGGAAGTTTTTACTCAAAATCTCATGATACATGGCCCCATTCATTCTTTCCTTTATATGGATCAGCCGTTCTGGTCCCTTAGCAGAAAAACAGCCCCAAAGCATGATTTTTCCACCCCCATGCTTCACAGTAGGTATGGTGTTTATTGGATGCAACTCAGAATTCTTTCTCCTCCAAACAAGACGAGTTGAGTTTTTGCCAAAAAGTTCTACTTTGGTTTCATCTGACCATATGACATTCTCCCAATCCTCTTGTGGATCATCCAAATGCTCTCTAGCAAACTTCAGACAGGCCCGGACATGTACTGGCTTAAGCAGGGGGACACGTCTGGCAATGCACGATTTGAGTCCCTGGCGGCGTAGTGTGTTACTGATGGTAACCTTTGTTACTTTGGTCCCAGCTCTCTGGAGGTCCTTCACCAGGTCCCCCCCCATGTGGTTCTAGGATTTTTGCTCACCATTCTTGTGATTATTTTGACACCATGGGGTTAGATCTTGCGTGAAGCCCCATATTGAGGGAGATTATCAGTGGTCTTGTATGTCTTCCATTTTCTAATAATTGCTCCCACAGTTGATTTCTTCACACCAAGCTGCTTGCCTATTGCAGATTCAGTCTTCCCAGCCTGGTGCAGGTCTACAATTTTGTTTCTGGTGTCCTTCAACAGATCTTTGGACTTGGCCATAGTGGAGTTTGGAGTGTGACTGTTTGAGGTTGTGGATAGGTGTTTTTTATACTGATAACAAGTTCAAACAGGAGCCATTAATATAGGTCAGAGGAGACTCTTAAACGGGTACTCTGCCCCTAGACATCTTATCCCCTATCCAAAGGATAGGGGATAAGATGTCAGATCACTGCGGTCCCGCTGCTGGTAACCCCCAGGATCACCGCTGCGGCACCCCGCTGTCGTTACTGCACAGAGCGAGTTTGCTCTTTGCGTAATGACGGGCGATACAGGGGACGGAGCAGCGTGACGTCATGGCTCCGCCCCTCGTGACATCACGGCCCGCCCCCTTAATACAAGTCTATGGAAGGGGCGTGGCGACCTCCACGCCCCCTCCCATAGACTCATATTGAGGGGGGTGGGCCGTGATGTCACGAGGGACAGGGGCTGTGACGTAACGATGCTCCGGCCCCTGTACTGCCTGTCATTACGTGCAGAGCGAACTCGCTCTGTGCAGCAATGACAGCAGGGTGCCGCAGCGGTGATCCTGGGGGTTACCAGCAGCGGGACCGCAGCGATCTGACATCTTATCCCCTATCCTTTGGATAGGGGATAAGATGTCTAGGGGCGGAGTACCCCTTTAAGGAAGAAGTTACAGGTATTTTTGGTGCACAGTGGGCCTCATGTACTAAGGCTTTTCCGAGTAGATTTTGTAGGATTTTACTTTACTCAGGAAACCCTACAAAGGGGCGTTGCCATTAGGGAAAAGGGGTGTGGCACAAAAAAAAAATGACATTTTCCAAGGAAACCTACAAATTTAATAATGTTTCCACATAAAATGTGGTGGATTTGAGCTTTAGAAAACCGGACATCTCAGAGCAGGTGAAAAGAGATCAAAACGTAGGGAAAATAGCCAAATACAAGATACAATAGTAAATACCGTGGAAAAATACCTGTCGGAGATAAAAACCCACATAGAAAATAGTGTTGCTCGCGAATATTCGCAATTCGAATATTATTCGCGAATATCGCATATTCGCGAATTCGCGAATTTCGCGAATATAGCGCTATATATTCGTAATTACGAATATTCTTTTTTTTTTTGTTTTTTTCTTCACAATACACATCACAGTGATCATCCCTCTCTGCTTCCAGCTTGTGTGGTGTAAAGAAGGCTCTAATACTACTGTGTGAGACTGGCGCGTGAAAATTCGCATATGATAATTTTCGCATATGCGAATTTTCACGTATGCTAATTTCGCATATGCTAATTTTCGCATGTGTACATTTTCGCATACGCGAATTTCCGCGTATGCGAAAATAAAATGGGAATATAACGAATATGCGAATATTCGCGAATATATGACGAATATTCGTCCATATATTCGCGAATATTCGCGAATTCGAATATGGCCTATGCCGCTCAACACTAATAGAAAACTACACTCCACTCTTAGTAAATAAGGACCAGAGTCTCATGTTTCCTTTTAAAAGAAACCGCACTCATTTAGTTATGCTCCTTTTTCATTCAAGGACCAAAAAGTGCCTAAAAATTTGTCTAAAATGCATAATAAATGTGGTAGAAGTTATGTAAGCCTGATTTCTTGATGCACATAGAGAAAGGTTTACAATGTTCAGAGTTTTGGTTCAGCTCACCTTAGTAAAGTGACACTCATTTCCGGTACGCATGCTTGTTAGTAAATCCAGTGTTGCTTTGTGCCACCTCTTGAGGAGGTGTATATTTCTGAAACTTCAGGTGTCGCAAGTTGGCCCTAAAATTGCATGTAAGGAGGGGGCGTCCCCTTTACGTGACGCCAAGAACCCTTCCAGCCTCCTTCATGCTCTGTTTGTGCGAAGCTAATGGTACAAAATTTTAGAGCAAACCATTTCTGCTCCAAAATGTGCAACTTTTCAGGATGTGTGCAGCTAGTGGGGCGTAGTACATCTACCCAATATGTCAGAATTTCTGAACACTTTTCCAGTAAGTCTGAAAGAAGCTTCTGTGTTTCAATCAGATGGGGCAAATTGTACTACACGTCCTATTTTTTTAAAGGAAATCTGTCACCTGCACTAACCTATCGGTACCGACCGGTAGTGCAGGTGACACTGATGACAACGGTACTAACCAGGTCCAATTCCGTGCCAGTCGATCTTCTCAGGTAGCTTCAGCTAGCTGTTCTCTAGCAGCGGTGACATCACTAAGCTCCGCCCATGCCCCAAGCCGGGCCCGGAACTGAAGCTACCTGAGAAGATTTTATGAAGAGCGACTGCACGGAACGGGACCAGGTTAGTACCATTGTCATCAGTGTCACCTGCACGGCCTGTCGGTACCGATAGGTTAGTGCAGGCGACACTGGTGACAGATTTCCTTTAAACAAAAAGTACGATAGAGATAAGGGAAATAAGAGAGCCACCCAAAAGAACCTTGAACCATCTATTTTTGAAGGCCGCATTAGTTCCGCATAGGTCATCAATATCTATGGGGCATTGATGTATAGTGTTGCTCGCGAATATTCGCAATGCAAATTTTATTCGTGAATATCGCATATTCGCGAATTCGCGAATATTCGCGAATATAGCACTATATATTTGTAATTACAAATATTATTATAATTTTTTTTTTTTTTCACAGTACACATCACAGTGATCACCCCTCTCTGCTTACAGCTTGTGTGGTATAAAGAAGGTTCTAATATCTAATACTACTGTGAGAGACCGCCGGGCGAATTTTCGCATACATTATATTTATATATATATTTTCGCTTATTTTAATTTTTGTATATGCTAATTTTCTCAAATGCAAATTTTCGCATATGCGAAATAAAACGCGATTATTACGAATATGCGAATTTAGCGAATATATGACGAATATTCGTCCATATATTCGCGAAATATCGCGAATTCGAATATGGCCTATGCCGCTCAACACTATTGATGTAGCCTTCAAAAATAGATGATTTAAAGGGGTACTCTGGCCGTAGACATCTTATCCCCTATCCAAAGGATAAGGGATAAGATGTCTGTTCTTGGGGGGGCCCACCGCTGGGACCCCTGCGATCTCCGTGCAGCACCCACATTCTATGCGGGGCCACTTCTCCAGTCTCGGAAACTTCTCACACTGTGCTGAGCTGTGAGATGGGTTGTGATTGGCTAAGGCCGCACACAGCCCCCTCAGCACCTGAACTCTATTATGCACTCTAGTCCCCTGGTTGCCAAACTTTTAGGGGTTCATTAAAATTTTATTAAGAAGTATATTAGAAAAGTAATTCAAATAGGCCAATCTATAATATATACATTTTTTTATTACTAATGACAGGTACCATTTAAATCTCATCTGCTAAACCCGTTCTGTATTTCGGCTGCATATCTTTTGGAACAAACCTAAAAATTCTGCGGCGTTCCGGTCCCGTGTGAATTTACCCAACAAGGATAAATTGGGGACCAATATCTCCACAGTCATAGCGCCATCCTTTAGTTCTATAACAAATATCTCTATCCTGTATAAAATCAGCCTCGTAGGCCATAAAGCCGCTATATGTAAAATTTCTGTAATTACCAGGTACCCCCGGGGTCAGATAAACATCAAGCACAACACCTTTCTCACCGGCGGTGATGATGACTTACTATGTGACCGCGCCGGAGCAAACCGCATTATGTCAGCGTTATTATGTCGGGGTGATTATATTCATGTTAATTGAGACGAGTGTTTTATTGTTTTATTTCTACAGACAAATGTTGCCAAAAGAATTTGCATTTTTGTCTTTGTGGGTAAAATGCAAAAAAAAAAAAAAAAACACTAGGAAAATAAATGCTTGTTTGTAAATCCTCCGAGAAAACATCCGTCTATTTAGAATGCACTGCAAGCATATTTAGCCGTGTTAAATACCAATTCACAGAGCCAGGTGCTTCATCTCCTCCCGAAATTAATTAAATGCTAACATTGTGATTATAACTAATAGATGGTCTGTGCGCTTCCTCTCCGCTCGGTCATACATCTTACTCATCTTCTTGCAATATAAGTTCCTAGAAGTAAGTAAAACAATTTGTTCTGCTAACACGTCAAGGCTGCAAACACACACAACTTATGTTTTAAAGGGGTGCTCCGGCGCTTAGACATCTTATCCCCTGATCGCGGGGGTCCCGCCACTGGGGACCCCCGTGATCTTGCACGCCGCACCCCGTTTATAATCAGTCCCCGAAGCATGTTCGCTCCGGGTCTGATTACTGTCGATCACGGGCCGGAGCATTGTGACGTCAACGCTCCGCCCCGTGTGACGTCGCGCTCCGCCCCCTCAATGCAAGCCTATGGGAGGGGGCGTGACAGCTGTCACGCCCCCTCCCATAGGCTTGCATTGAGTGGCGGAGCGTTACGTCACACGGGGGGCGGAGGCGTGACGTCACACGCCGCCGGCCCTGTGGTCGTCGGTAATTAGACCCGGAGCGAACATGCTCCGGGGACCGATTTTAACTGGGGTGCTGCGTGCAAGATCACAGGGGTTCCCAGCGGCGGGATCAGGGGATAAGATGTCTAAGCGCCGAAGTACCCCTTTAAGGCTGCAAACACACAACTTTTGTTTCACGGCTGCAAACACACACCTTTTGTTTTAAAGGGGTATTCCAGGAAAAAACTTTTTATATATATATATATATATATATATATATATATATATATATATATATGTATATCAACTGGCTCCAGAAAGTTAAACAGATTTGTAAATTACTTCTATTAAAAAATCTTAATCCTTTCAGTACTTATGAGCTTCTGAAGTTAAGGTTGTTCTTTTCTGTCTAAGTGCTCTCTGATGACACCTGTCTCGGGAACCGCCCAGTTTAGAAGCAAATCCCCATAGCAAACCTCTTCTAAACTGGGCGTTTCCCGAGACACGTGTCATCACAGATCACTTAGGCAGAAAAGAACAACCTTAACTTCAGAAGCTCATAAGTACTGAAAGGATTAAGATTTTTTAATAGAAGTAATTTACAAATCTGTTTAACTTTCTGGAGCCAGTTGATATATATAAAAAAAAGTTTTTTCCTGGAATACCCCTTTAAGACTACAAACATACACAACTTTTGTTTGTCTTTTTTTTTCTTTAGCCCCATATAAAGCCAATAACAATTCTGCCTCCTCATTTTCTCCTCCATGATGCAGTTTTAGCAGTGTCCCCCCCCCCCCCCCCCCCCCAGATTTTAAACAGTGACTGTGACTGTAGGTTTGTAAATTACATCTATTTTAAAATCTTAATCCCTTCAGTACTTATCAGCTGCTGTAAGCTCCACAGGAAGTTGTGTAGTTCTTTGCAGTCTGACCATAGCGCTCTTTGCTGCCACCTGTTGGGAACTGTCCAGCGCAAATCTCTCCTGCTCCGGACAGTTCCTGACATGGACAGAGGTGGCAGCAGAGAGCACTGTTATCAGACTGAAAAGACAACATCATTTCCTCTGGAGCATTCAACAGCTGATAAGTACTGGAAGGATTAAGATTTTTGTATAGAAGTAATTTACAAATCTGTTTAACTTTCTGCCAGCAGGTGATTTGAAATGTTTTTTTTTCCTTTAAGGAATGTTTTTGGTGCAGACTTTTGGCATAATTTAAGCCCGGCTTTTGCTTGTCTTTTTAAGAGGCGATAGCCCTTAAAAAAAATAGCGCATATGGAGCAAACCAAGCAAATTTCTTTTAAAAACTGTGGGCTGCAACACTTTTTCAACAAATCAGACAGTTTACACACAAAAAAAGGCAAATTCAGTTTTAATCATTTCTCCCAGTGTGTGTTAGTGTGGCCTTTTTTTCTTAAATTTGGTGTCCTATGGATTTTTGGCCCCCAAAAAATTGCCATGCAACAAGTATGGTGTTGTTTTGGTTTTTTTTTGCTTGTTTTCAGTCTTAACTTTGCGTTTGCTCTAAAATACTCGCCAAAAAAGGCAAAAAATTATTACCGTATATACTTGAGTATAAGCTGAGCTTTTCAGCACGATTTTTCATGCTGAAAACGCCCCCCCCCCCCCCCCCCCTCGGCTTATACTCGACTGAACTCTCCGCCTGTCAGTGGTCTTCAACCTGCGGACCTCCAGATGTTGCAAAACTACAACTCCCAGCATGCCGGACAGCCGATCGCTGTCCGGGCATGCTGGGAGTTGTAGTTTTGAAACCTCTGGAGGTCCGCAGGTTGAAGACCACTGCGGCCTTCGTCATCATCCAGACCCCCCTTTAGTTTTCTACTCACCTCCCCTCGGTGGGAAGGAAGGGTGAGCTGTTCAGGGCCATCTATGCTGCAGGGACCGTCCGGTGGGGAGGGTTAGTCGATCCGAGCTGTCCATCTTCACCCGGGGGGCCCTCTTCTCTGCGCTCCGGGCCGGCCCCGGACTAGTGACTTTGCCTTGATGACGACGCACAGGGACGCGCATAAACGTCCCTGTGCGTCGTCGTCAAGGCATTGTCACTAGTCCGGGTTCTAAGTGCGGAGAAGAGGGTCCCCCGGTTGAAAATGGACAGCTCGGATCGACTAACCCTCCCCACCGGACGGTCCCTGCAGCATAGATGGGTCGGACCAGCTCACCCTTCCTTCCAACCGAGGGGAGGTGAGTAGAAAACTAAAGGGGGTGTCTGGATGATGACGAAAGCCGCAGTGGTCTTCAACCTGCGGACCTCCAGAGGTTTCAAAACTACAACACCCAGCATGCCCGGATAGCCGATTGCTGTCTGGGCATGCTGGGAGTTGTAGTTTTGCAACATCTGGAGGCCCGCAGGTTGAAGACCACTGATTAAAGGATTGACAGGCGGTGATGATGATGGGGGGGGGGGGTGATGATGACAAGGGTCTGGATGATGACGGGGTGTTAATGACGGGGGTCTGGATTATTACATGGAGGATGATGTATTTCCCATCCTAGGCTTATAGTCGAGTCGATAACTTTTCCTGGGTTTTAGGGGTGAAATTAGGGGCCTCGGCTTATATTCGGGACGGCTTATACTCAAGTATATACGGTATTTCCTTTTGGCAAATTAAATTTTTATATATGTATATACGGTATATATATACATATATATATATATATATATATATATATATATATATATATATATATAAATGTGTGTATATATATATATATATATATTTATGTATATATTCAAAAACAATGCAGCACTACTTCACCATTAGATGCCCGGTGCCAGCGCCCCGACTCAATCAAAGTTCATGTAATAGAAAACAATGGCACAGCACTCCAAAATTGTAAAAAAGTGTAAAAATGTATTCCTTCATGTCAAGATTCAAAGCGACGTTTCAGCTCCCCAAAAGTGGGGAGCTGAAACGTCGCTTTGAATCTTGACATGAAGGAATACATTTTTACAGTTTTTTACAATTTTGGAGTGCTGTGCCATTGTTTTCTATATACATGTATATATATATATATATATATATATATATATATATATATATTATCAATCTTAGGTCAAATTAAATTTAAATTCTATTTAAAAAATTATGAATCAACAGAATTCAAAATTTGGGGGATTCGTTATTGGGTGAATCACATGGTGCCTTACGCTGACCGCATAGGGCACCATAGAAAGTAGGTTCAGGAGCAGGAAAGAAATCCCGGCACTCACTATGTCTTCTGCCAAGTGTTGTGTGTTTATAAAAACACAGTGCAAGTACAAGTTGACGCGTTGTACTCTGATATATATATATATATATTTTTTTTTTTTTACAAATCAAATGGTGCCAGAAACTTACACAAATTTGTAAATTACTTTGATAAAAAAAAATCTTAACCCTTCCAGTACTTATCAGCCGATACATGCTCCTCAGGAAGTTGTGTAGCTCCTTTCAGTCTGACCACAGTGCTCTCTGCTGACACCTCTGTCCATGTCAGGAACTGTCCAGAGTAGGAGAAAATCCCCATAGCAAACCTCTCCTGCTCTGAACAGTTCCTGACAAGGACAGAGGTGTCAGCAGAGAGCACTGTGGTCAGACTGGAAAGACTACACAACTTTCTGAAGAGCATACAGCAGCTGATAAGTACTGGAAGGATTACAATTTTTAAATAGAAATAATTTACATATCTGTTTAACTTTCTGGCACCAGTTGATTTACATTTTTTATTTTTTTTTATTTTTTTTATTCCACTAGATTACCCCTTCAAACCTGTCACACACTTTCTAGATTCTGGCAAGCAGATTAAAGGTGTTATCCAGGAAAAAACTTTTTTTTATATATATCAACTGGCTCCAGAAAGTTAAACAGATTTATAAATTACTTCAAATAAAAAATCTTAATCCTTTCAGTACTTATGAGCTTCTGAAGTTTAGGTTGTTCTTTTCTGTCTAAGTAATCTCTGATGACACGTGTCTCGGGAAACGCCCATTTTAGAAGAGGTTTGCTATGGGAATTTGCTTCTAAACTGTGCGGTTCCCGAGACACGTGTCATCAGAGATTACTTAGACAGAAAAGAACAACCTTAACTTCAGAAGCTCATAAGTACTGAAAGCATTAAGATTTTTTAACAGAAGTAATTTACAAATCTGTTTAACTTTCTGGAACCAGTTGATATATATAAAAAAAAGTTTTTTCCTGGATAACCCCTTTAACCCCTTAAGGACCAGGCCATTTTACACCTCAGGACCAGAGCGTTTTTTGCACATCTGACCACTGTCACTTTAAACATTAATAACTCTGGAATGCTTTTAGTTATCATTCTGATTCCAAGATTGTTTTTTCGTGACATATTCTACTTTAACATAGCGGTAAAATTTTATGGTAACTTGCATCCTTTCTTGGTGAAAAATCCCAAAATTTTATGAAAAATTTGAAAAATTTGCATTTTTCTAACTTTGAAGCTCTCTGCTTGTAAGGAAAATGGATATTCCAAATAAAAAAAATTTTGATTCACCCAATACAATATGTCTACTTTATGTTTGCATCATAAAATTGACAAGTTTTTACTATTGGAAGACACCAGAGGGCTTCAAAGTTCAGCAGCAATTTTCCAATTTTTCACAAAATTTTCAAACTCACTATTTTTCAGGGACCAGTTCAGGTTTGAAGTGGATTTGAAGGGTCTTCCCATTATAAATACCCCACAAATGACCCCATTATAAAAACTGCACCCCCCAAAGTATTCAAAATGACATTCAGTCAGTGTTTTAACCCTTTAGGTGTTTCACAGGAATAGCAACAAAGTGAAGGAGAAAATTTTGGAGAGTACGTTTTTCTGAAATGGTTTTTGGGGGGCATGTTGCATTTAGGAAGCCCCTATGGTGCCAGAACAGCAAAAAACCCTCACATGGCATACCATTTTGGAAACTAGACCCCTTGAGGAACGTAACAAGGAATTAAGTGAGCCTTAATACCCCACAGGGGTTTCACGACTTTTGCATATGTAAAAAAAAAAATTTTTTTTCACTAAAATGTGTGTTTCCCCCCAAATTTCACATTTTTGCAAGGGTTAATAGCAGAAAAGACCCCCAAAATTTGTAACCCCATCTCTTCTGAGTATGGAAATAACCCATGTGTGGACGTCAAGTGCTCTGCTGGCGCACTACAATGCTCAGAAGAGAAGGAGCGCCATTGAGCTTTTGGGAAAAAAATTGTTTGGAATGGAAGTCAGGGGCCATGTGCGTTTACAAAGCCCCTTGTGGTGCCAGAACAGTGGAACCCCCCAAATGTGACCCTATTTTGGAAACTACACCCCTCACAGAATTTAATAAGGGGTGCAGTGAGTATTTACACCCCACTGGCGTTTGACAGATCTTTGGAACAGTGGGCTGTGCAAATGAAAAATAAAATTTTTCATTTTCACGGACCACTGTTCCAAAAATCTGTCAGACACCTGTGGGGCGTAAATGCTCGCTGTACCCCTTATTACATTCCGTGAGGGGTGTAGTTTCCAAAATGGGGTCACATGTGGGTATTTTTTGGGGGGGGGTTATGTCAGAACCGCTGTAAAATCAGCCACCCCTGTGCAAATCACCAATTTAGACCTCAAATGTACATGGTGCGCTCTCACTCCTGAGCCTTATTATGCGCCCGCAGAGCATTTTACACCCACATATGGGGTATTTCTATACTCAGGAGAAATTGCGTAAAAATTTTGGGGGGTCTTTTTTTCCTTTTAACGCTTGTGAAAATAAAAAGTAAAGGGCAACACCGGCATGTTGGTGTAATTTTTTTTTTTTTTTACACTAACAAGCTGGTGTAGCCCCAACTTTTCCTTTTCCTAAGGGGTAAAAGGAGAAAAAGCCCCCCAAATTAGTAAGGCAATTTCTCACGAGTACGGAGATGCCCCATATGTGGCCCTAAACTGTTGCCTTGAAATACGACAGGGCTCCAAAGTGAGAGCGCCATGCGCATTTGAGGACTAAATTAGGGATTGCACAGGGGTGGACATAGGGGTATTCTATGCCAGTGATTCCCAAACAGGGTGCCTCCAGCTGTTGCTAAATTCCCAGCATGCCTGGACAGTCAGTGGCTGTCCGGAAATTCTGGGAGTTGTTGTTTTGCAACAGCTGGAGGCTCCTTTTGGAAACACTGCCATACAATACGTTTTTCATTTTTATTAGGGGGACAGTGTAAGGGGGTGTATATGTAGTGTTTTACTCTTTATTAGGTGTTAGTGTAGTGTAGTGTAGTGTTTTTAGGGTACATTCGCACTGGCGTGTTACGGTGAGTTTCTCTCTAGAAGTTTGAGCTACGGCGAAAAATTTGCCGCAGCCCAAACTTGAAGCAGGAAACTTACTGTAAGCCTGCCCGTGTGAATGTACCCTGTACGTTCACATGGGGGGGGGGGGGGGCAAACCTCCAGCTGTTTCAAAACTACAACTCCCAGCATGTACTGACAGACCGTGCATGCTGGGAGTTGTACTTTTGCAACAGCTGGAGGCACACTGGTTGGAAAACCTTCAGTTAGGTTCTGTTACCTAACTCAGTATTTTCTAACCAGTGTGCCTCCAGCTGTTGCAAAACTACAACTCCCAGCATGTACTAATCGCCGAAGGGCATGCTGGGAGATGTAGTTATGCAATAGCTGGAGGTACACAACTACAACTCCCAGCATGCCGAGACAGCTGATTGCTGTTTGGACATGCTGGGATTTGCAGTTTTGCATCTGGAGGGCTACAGTTTGAGACCACTGCAAAGTGATCTCCAAACTGTGGTCCTCCAGCTGTTGCAAAACTACAATTCCCAGCATGCTCTGACAGCAAACAGTTGTTTGAGCATGCTAGGAGTTGTAGTTTTGCAAGATCTGGAGGGCTACAGTTTAGGGACCACTATATAGTGGTCTCAAACTGTAGCTCTCCAGCTGTTGCAAAACTACATATTCCAGCATGCCCAAACAGCTGTCTGGGCATGCTGGGAGTTGTAGTTTTGCAACATCTGGAGGGCTACAGTTAGAGACCACTGTATAATGGTCTCAAACTGTAACCTCCAGATGTTGCTAGGCAACTCACCGGCTTCCGTCGGATCCAGCCGCACGTCATCGCCGCCCGCCGATCTCCGTCGCCTGCAGCCTCCGACGCCCGCCCGGATCGGTAAGTGGATCTTCGGCGCCGGTCCCCGTCATTTCCCCGTCCTGCCCAGCCTATTGTGGGAGGGCAGGACGGGGAAAACGAAAGTAAACCCCCCGCCCCCGATCTGCTATTGGTGGTCGCGTCTAGACCACCAATAGCAGGGATAGGAGGGGTGGCACCCCTGCCACCTAACTCCTATCGCTTCAGGGGGATCGTGGGTGTCTTAGACACCCGCGATCCCCCTTACATTCCGGGTCACCGGGTCACTATAGACCCGTAATGACCCGGAATCGCGCAAATCGCAAGTGTGAATTCACTTGCGATTTGCCGCGATCGCCGACATGGGGGGGTCTGATGACCCCCCTTGGCATTTGCACGGGATGCCTGCTGAATGATTTCAGCAGGCATCCCGCTCCGATCCCCGCCGGGCGCACGGCGGGGACTAAAACTGCCCATGACGTAAATGTACGTCCCTGGTCCTTAAGACCCAGGGTGTCGGGACGTACCGTTACGTCATGGGTCCTGTAGGGGTTAATGTCCTAATTTACAATGATAAGTAAGCTTGTGTTTTTGGATGTAGTTTTTGAAGCCAAAGCTTGGAATGGATTTCTAAATAAGGGAAACCTTTCCTTTATACACGTCCTCCATTTATACATTCCAAATCCAACGCTGCTAAAATGTTGCGGATTCTCAGCAGTTTCAGCAAAATCGCAACAAATCATGTGTTTTTGGAGCAGATTTACGGATAATATGGGGATGAATATTCTAATCTTTTCAAGTAAAAAAAAGGGGAAAATCTATAATTTGTGCCTTTTTAATTCACATTTTAAGCTTGCATTTTATACCTTATTTCAATATAATATGCAAATTTATCATAATGTCACATGATCTCTCTTCCTGGTTGGCCACATTCTCTTTTCTCCACCCCAAAGACTCATAATGGGGCCCATGTAGTTTGGATGTATGGAGATTGTGGCCAGCCGGGCGGTGGAGCGCTCTACCGTGTGATGAGCAGCATTGTCCATATTCGAATTCGCGATATTTCGTGAATATATAGATGAATATTTGTCCTATATTCGCGAATTTCGCCTATTTGTTATATTCGCATATTCGCATATGCGAGGAAGAAAATAGTGAGGGGGTGGGCAACTTTACTATTGGTTGCTCGGGATGTTGTTGATAACCTCTGACAAGTGTATTTGCATCATTCTAATTGGCCACAAGTGAAAAGAAGGAATATGCGCATATGCAGAAAAAGTTAATATTCGTAATTTCAAATATATAGTGAATATATTTTCGCAATATTCGCGAATTTGCGATATTCGCAATAAAAATTTGAAATGCGAATATTCGCGCCCAACACTACTTCTCAAAGTGATATCAAGAGATGGGAGCTGAACCCTGAATGATCAAAACTCCACCTGACATGTCGCAAGTTTTTCTAAATGACAACGACACTTTAATGGTTTGATAGCGCAAATGTTGTTCCTATTAATTAATATCACAATATGTAGTTATCTGACACATACAATTAATGTATTCATTCATTCTCTTACATTATCTGCTCTGGACAGTTCCTTACATGAACAGAGGTGGCAGCAGAAAACACCATGCCTGCCTGGAAAGACTACATAACGTCCTCCAGGACATACAACAGCTGATAAGTACTGGCAGGATTGAGAAATTTAGATAGAAGTAATTTACAAAGCTATTTAACTTACTGACAATTTTCTTCTCTGGAGCACCCCTTTAAAGGTCCAATCGCTGGGTGCGGGCTGCAGGGATCGTCATGTCACGGCCATGCCCCCTCAATGCAGGTCTAAGGGAAGGGGTGTGGTGGACGCCACACCACCTCCAATAGACTTGCATTGAGGGGGCGTGGCCGTGACATGACGATCCCCGTAGCCCGCACCCAGCGTTCGGAACTAAATTTTTCGAACACTGGACAGTGGTGTACCCCTTTAATATGTTCTTACATTTTCATCAAATGCAAGATCAAGATTTTTGGAAATGTTTCAACATTTGTACAAGGGATCTGCACAGGGAAATATGTGGTCTCCCGGTACCGCATCCTATAGGGTACCTATGTATGTGTGGGTCCCCATAGCCAGAGTCCCTAGGACGTAGGGATCCCTGTCATTTAATTAACCCCTTGTCGCCTCAATTTCTACTAATAGATGTCAAGATTCGGCAGGCTGGAGGTGGATCCTCTGTGTCAGAGAGGGATTGGCGTGGACCGTGTCGGTGGACCGGTTCTAAGTTGCTACTGGTTTTTACCAGAGCCCGCCGCAAAGCGGGATGGTCTTGCAGCGGCGGTAGCAACCAGGTCGTATCCACCGGCAACGGCTCAACCTCTCTGACTGCTGAGATAGGCGCGGTACAAGGGATTAGACAAGAGCAAGGTCGGACGTAGCAGAATGTCAGGGCAGGCAGCAAGGATCGTAGTCAGGGGCAACGGCAAGAGGTCTGGAACACTGGCTTGGGATACACAAGGAACGCTTTCACTGGCACAATGGCAACAAGATCCGGCAAATAAGGGAAGGGGAAGTGAGGTGATATAGGGAAGTGCACAGGTGAACACACTAATTAAAACCATGCGCCAATCAGTGGCGCACTGGCCCTTTAAATCGCAAAGAGCCGGCGCACGCGTGCCCTAGGGAGCGGGCCCGCACGCGCCGGGACAGCACAGACGGGGAACGAGTCTGGTAAGCGGGTCGGGATGCGCACCGCGAGCTGGCGCGTCCCGCATCGCGAATCGCATCCCGGCTGGGGACATTATCGCAGCGCACCCGGTCAGCGGGTCTGACCGGGGCGCTGGGAACAGGAGAACGCTGCAAGCGCTCCAGGGAGGAGGTTGGACCCGGAGCGCTCGGCGTAACAGTACCCCCCCCCTTGGGTCTCCCCCTCTTTTTTGAACCTGAAAATTTGTAAATAAGGTCCTTGTCGAGGATGTTATCCTCGGGTTCCCATGACCTCTCCTCCGGGCCGCAATTCTCCCAATCTACAAAAAATTTTTTTTTACCTCTGACCGTCTTGGATGCAATAATTTCTTTAACCGAGAAGATGTCTGAGGACCCGGAGACAGGAGTAGGAGCAACAACCTTGGGAGAGAAGCGGTTAAGGATAAGTGGTTTAAGGAGAGAGACATGAAAAGCATTGGGAATACGGAGACAAGGGGGAAGAAGGAGTTTGTAGGAGACAGGGTTGATTTGGCACTTGATTTTAAAGGGTCCAAGATAACGTGGTCCCAGTTTATAACTGGGGACACGGAAGCGGATATACTTGGTGGAGAGCCACACTTTGTCTCCAGGAGCAAAGACAGGAGGAGTTCTTCTTTTTTTGTCAGCATGTTTTTTCATCCGGGATGAGGCCTGTATGAGGGATTTTTGAGTCTCTTTCCAGATGGTGGAGAAGTCCCGGGTCACCTCATCAACAGCGGGCAAACCTGAAGGCGTGGAAGTGGGGAGGGGGGAAGAGGGTGACGGCCGTACACCACAAAGAATGGGGATTTAGCGGAGGACTCAGAGACTTTGAAATTGTACGAAAATTCGGCCCATGGTAGAAGATCGGCCCAATCATCCGGGCGGGAGGAAACAAAATGTCGCAAATAGTCACCAAGAACATGGTTAACTCTATCCACTTGTCCATTGGATTGGGGATGATAGGAAGACAAGAAGTTTAATTTGATTTTAAGCTGATTACAGAGGGCCCTCCAGAATTTCGACACAAATTGAACGCCTCTATCCGAGACGATATGCGTAGGAAGCCCGTGAAGGCGAAAAATGTGCACAAAAAATTGTTTCGCCAACTGTGGCGCAGAATGAAGACCTGGAAGTGGAATAAAATGTGCCATCTTGGAGAAACGATCAACAACCACCCAAATAACTGTGTTGCCATGGGATAAAGGTAAGTCAGTAATAAAGTCCATAGCAATCTGAGACCATGGTAGCTCAGGAACAGGCAGAGGATGAAGGAGACCAGCAGGCTTCTGACGAGGAGTTTTGTCCCGGGCACAGACTGTACAAGCCCGAACAAAATCAGCAACATCTGGTAGGCCACCAATAAAAACGAGAGATGAGCTGGATGGACTTTTTGACGCCAGAATGGCCGGCGAGGTGTGAGGAGTGTCCCCACCTGAGAATCCTGAGGCGCTGGCGTGGAGGGACGAAGGTCTTTCCAGGAGGAGTTTGTCTGATGGAAGCTTGGAAAGCGGAGATCAGACACTCAGGAGGAATAATGTGTTGCAGGGAGGCTTCCATTTCAGAGGCATCCGAGGAACGAGAGAGGGCGTCAGCCCTGATGTTCTTGTCAGCAGGGCGAAAATGAATCTCAAAGTTAAAAAGGGCAAAAAACAACGACCACCTAGCCTGGCGAGGGTTCAGCCGTTGGGCAGACTGAAGATAAGAGAGATTCTTGTGATCAGTGTATATAATAATTGGGTATTTGGACCCCTCCAGCAGGTGCCTCCATTCCTCGAGGGCCAATTTTATGGCCAGTAGTTCTTGATCACCAATGGAGTAATTTTTCTCCGCCGGAGAGAAGGTCCTAGAAAAGAAACCACAAGTAACGCCATGTCCGGAAGAGTTTTTCTGTAGGAGTACTGCTCCGGCTCCCACCGAGGAGGCGTCTACCTCCAGTGAGAAGGGTTTAGATGGATCAGGTCTGGAGAGTACGGGAGCAGAAGAAAAGGCAGTTTTGAGACGGTTGAATGCCTCGTCCGCTTGAGGAGACCAGGACTTAGGGTTGGCGTTTTTCTTGGTTAGGGCCACAATTGGGGCCACAATGGTAGAAAAATGTGGAATAAATTGTCTGTAGTAATTGGCAAACCCCAAGAAACGTTGGATAGCTCGGAGTCCGGAGGGACGTGGCCAATCCAACACAGCCGACAGTTTGTCCGGGTCCATTTGAAGTCCCTGGCCAGAGACTAAATATCCTAGGAAGGGAAGAGATTGGCATTCAAAGAGACATTTCTCCATCTTGGCATATAACTGATTGTCCCAGAGTCTCTGAAGAACCATGCGGACATGACGGCGGTGTTCTTCTAGGTTAGAAGAGAAAATCAAAATATCGTCCAAGTAGACCACAACACAGGTATATAATAAATCACAAAAAATTTCATTTACAAAGTCCTGGAAGACAGCAGGGGCGTTGCCAAGCCCAAAGGGCATAACCAGATATTCAAAGTGTCCGTCTCTGGTGTTAAACGCGGTCTTCCACTCGTCCCCTTCCCTGATACGGATGAGATTATATGCACCTCTTAAATCCAATTTGGTAAAGATGTTGGCACCACGTAAGCGGTCAAAGAGTTCCGAGATAAGAGGCAGGTATAGCGGTTTTTTTATAGTGATTTTATTAAGACCGCGGTAATCAATGCATGGTCGTAAGGAACCGTCTTTTTTGGAAACAAAGAAGAACCCTGCTCCGGCAAGGGAGGAAGACTTGCGGATAAATCCCCTTTTTAAATTTTCTTGGATGTAATCCGTCATGGCTTGTGTTTCCGGAGCAGACAGAGGATAGATTCTGCCCCGGGGTGGAGTAGTACCAGGGAGGAGATCAATAGGACAGTCATAAGGCCTGTGAGAAGGCAAAGTCCCTGCTTGTTTTTTGAAAAAAACATCAGCATAGTCCAGATAGGCCTTGGGGAGACCTGATATCGGAGAAGCCATAGGGTTTTGACTGGCAGGACTGGGAGCAGACATAAGGCATTTTTTGTAGCAAGAAGTACCCCAGTTCTTGATTTCCCCAGTGGTCCAGTCAAGGGTAGGGGAATGGCGTTTAAGCCAAGGTAGTCCGAGAAGAATTTCAGAGGTGCAGTTAGAGAGGACCAGAAATTCAATCTTTTCATGATGGGGTCCAATGCACATTAAGAGGGGTTCTGTGCGGTAACGCACAGTACAGTCCAATCTTTCACCATTAACTGAGGCGATGTAGAGAGGTCTGGTCACTGGGATGTTGAACCTGTTAATGAAAGAGGCCAAAATAAAATTTCCTGCAGATCTGGAATCCAAGAAGGCCCCAGCTGAGAAGGAGAAGTTAGAAGAAGAAATTCGCACAGGCACAGTAAGACGTGGAGAAGCAGAGTTCACACCTAGAGCTGTCTCACCTTTGTGCGGAATCGGAGTGCGTCTTTCCTGACGTGGAGGTCGGATAGGACAATCCTTCAAGAAGTGTTCGGTACTGGCACAGTACAGGCATAGGTTCTCATTGCGGCGGCGTGTCAGGCGAGACCGGTCTACTTGCATAGCCTCCACGGCGGAAGGCACAGGAACAGATTGCAGCGGACCAGAGAAGAGAGGAGCCGTGGAGAGAGACCGCCTAGTGCAAACAAAGTCCATATCCTGGCGGAGCTCCTGGTGTCTTTCAGGAAAAACGCATGTCAATGCGGGTGGCCAAATGAATAAGTTCATGCAGGTTGGCAGGGATTTCTGGTGCGGTCAGCACATCTTTGATGTTACTAGATAGGCCTTTTTTGAAGGTCGCGCAGAGGGCCTCGTTATTCCAGGCGAGAGTACGAAATTGGATGGCGTACTCGCCTACTGAAGAATTACCCTGGACCAGGTTCAGCAGGGCAGTCTCGGCAGAAGAAGCTCGGGCTGGTTCCTCGAAGACACTTCGAATCTCCGCAAAGAAAGAGTGTACAGAGGCAGTGACAGGATCATTGCGGTCCCAGAGCGGTGTGGCCCATGACAGGGCCTTCCCAGACAGGAGACTAACCATGAAAGCCACCTTTGACCTTTCAGTTGGAAATTGGTCCGACATCATCTCCAAATGCAGGAAACATTGCAAGATAAAACCACGGCAAAGTTTAGAGTCCCCATCAAACTTGTCCGGCAATGATAAACGGAGGCTGGATGCGGCCACTCGCTGCGGAGGAGGTGCAGGAGCTGGCGGAGGAGATGATTGTTGAAGCTGTGGTAGTAGCTGCTGTAGCATCACGGTCAGTTGAGACAGCTGGTGGCCTTGTTGCGCTATCTGTTGCGACTGCTGGGCGACCAAAGTGGTAAGGTAAGCGACAACTGGCAGCGGGACCTCAGCGGGATCCATGGCCGGATCTACTGTCAGCATTCGGCAGGCTGGAGGTGGATCCTCTGTGTCAGAGAGGGATTGGCGTGGAGCGTGTCGGTGGACCGGTTCTAAGTTGCTACTGGTTTTAACCAGAGCCCGCCGCAAAGCGAGATGGTCTTGCAGCGGCGGTAGCAACCAGGTCGTATCAACCGGCAACGGCTCAACCTCTCTGACTGCTGAGATAGGCGCGGTACAAGGGATTAGACAAGAGCAAGGTCGGACGTAGCAGAAGGTCAGGGCAGGCAGCAAGGATCGTAGTAAGGGGCAACGGCAAGAGGTCTGGAACACTGGCTAGGAACACACAAGGAAACGCTTTCACTGGCACAATGGCGACAAGATCCGACAAGGAAGTGAAGGGGAAGTGAGGTAATATAGGGAAGTGCACAGGTGAACACACTAATTAAAACCATGCGCCAATCAGTGGCGCACTGGCCCTTTAAATCGCAAAGAGCCGACGCGCGCCGGGACAGCACAGACGGGGAACGAGTCTGGTAAGCGGGTCGGGATGCGCACCGTGAGCGGGCGCGTCCTGCATCGCGAATCGCATCCCGGCTGGGGACATTATCGCAGCGCACCCGGTCAGCGGGTCTGACCGGGGCACTGCGAACAGGAGAACATTGCGAGCGCTCAGGGGAGGAGCGGGGACCCGGAGCGCTTGGCGTAACAATAGACCAGTGGTCTATATAAAGTTAATGTAAATATAATGATATATCTGTAAATAAATGGTTAATTACCTGTGCCATAGCGTTGCAGGACCTGTGGGTCATGTGACTAGGGGAACTCTATGGTATTAAGCTTAAGGACCTTTGGAGGCCCTGTGACGTAAGCAATCCCATTACTCTCTATAATGGTGAATGGCATATGTTCGGACCAATCTGATTTGCCCCGCCCCCTTCCCATATAAGGGAGCGGCGGCCATCTTTCGCTCTCTTACCTCGTGGGCTGTCATGAGAGAAGGATCTGCGCAGCAACTAAAGCAGTGATTGCCATATTGTTCAGCATCCCCTGACTCTCTATGCACGTTAGACACTTAGAAAATGGCTGGTAAATGAATCTCCCACCCAATGTATCTTATCTATAAACATGGCCGGACCATTGTATCAATATAATAACTTTCTACCTTTTGTCTCCATAGACTGTAATCTCTTGTGATCAGGATCCTCACTCCCCATAGACTGTAATCTCTTGTGATCAGGATCCTCACTCCTCATAGACTGTAATCTCTTGTGATCAGGATCCTCACTCCTCATAGACTGTAATCTCTTGTGATCAGGGTCCTCACTCCTCATAGACTGTAATCTCTTGTGATCAGGATCCTCACTCCCCATAGACTGTAATCTCTTGTGATCAGGATCCTCACTCCCCATAGACTGTAATCTCTTGTGATCAGGACTCTCACTCCTCATAGACTGTAATCTCTTGTGATCAGGACTCTCACTCCTCATAGACTGTAATCTCTTGTGATCAGGATCCTCACTCCTCATAGACTGTAATCTCTTGTGATCAGGATCCTCACTCCTCATAGACTGTAATCTCTTGTGATCAGGGTCCTCACTCCTCATAGACTGTAATCTCTTGTGATCAGGATCCTCACTCCTCATAGACTGTAATCTCTTGTGATCAGGATCCTCACTCCTCATAGACTGTAATCTCTTGTGATCAGGATCCTCACTCCTCATAGACTGTAATCTCTTGTGATCAGGACCCTCAGTCCTCATAGACTGTAATCTCTTGTGATCAGGATCCTCACTCCTCATAGACTGTAATCTCTTGTGATCAGGACTCTCACTCCTCATAGACTGTAATCTCTTGTGATCAGGATCCTCACTCCTCATAGACTGTAATCTCTTGTGATCAGGGTCCTCACTCCTCATAGACTGTAATCTCTTGTGATCAGGATCCTCACTCCTCATAGACTGTAATCTCTTGTGATCAGGACCCTCACTCCTCGTAGACTGTAAGCTCTTGTGATCAGGACCCTCACTCCTCATAGACTGTAAGCTCTTGTGATCAGGACCCTCACTCCTCGTAGACTGTAAGCTCTTGTGATCAGGACCCTCACTCCTCGTAGACTGTAATCTCTTGTGATCAGGATCCTCACTCCTCATAGACTGTAATTTATTGTGATCAGGACCCTCACTCCTCATAGACTGTAATCTCTTGTGATCAGGATCCTCACTCCTCATAGACTGTAAGCTCTTGTGATCAGGACCCTCACTCCTCATAGACTGTAATCTCTTGTGATCAGGATCCTCACTCCTCATAGACTGTAATCTCTTGTGATCAGAATCCTCACTCCTCATAGACTGTAATCTCTTGTGATCAGGACCCTCACTCCTCATAGACTGTAATCTCTTGTGATCAGGATCCTCACTCCTCATAGACTGTAATCTCTTGTGATCAGGACCCTCACTCCTCATAGACTGTAATCTCTTGTGATCAGCATCCTCACTCCTCATAGACTGTAATCTCTTGTGATCAGGATCCTCACTCCTCATAGACTGTAATCTCTTTTGATCAGGATCCTCACTCCTCATAGACTGTAATCTCTTGTGATCAGGACCCTCACTCCTCATAGACTGTAATCTCTTGTGATCAGGATCCTCACTCCCCATAGACTGTAATCTCTTGTGATCAGGATCATCACTCCTCATAGACTGTAATCTCTTGTGATCAGGTCCCTCACTCCTCATAGACTGTAATCTCTTGTGATAAGGGTCCTCACTCCTCATAGACTGTAATCTCTTGTGATCAGGATCCTCACTCCTCATAGACTGTAATCTCTTGTGATCAGGACCCTCACTCCTCATAGACTGTAATCTCTTGTGATCAGGATCCTCACTCCTCATAGACTGTAATCTCTTGTCATCAGGATCCTCACTCCTCATATACTGTAATCTCTTGTGATCAGGACCCTCACTCCTCATAGACTGTAATCTCTTGTGATCAGGGTCCTCACTCCTCATAGACTGTAATCTCTTGTGATCAGGTCCCTCACTCCTCATAGACTGTAATCTCTTGTGATAAGGGTCCTCACTCCTCATAGACTGTAATCTCTTGTGATCAGGATCCTCACTCCTCATAGACTGTAATCTCTTGTGATCAGGATCCTCACTCCTCATAGACTGTAATCTCTTGTGATCAGGATCCTCACTCCCCATAGACTGTAATATCTTGTGATCAGGTCCTCACTCCTCATAGACTGTAATCTCTTGTGATCAGGACCCTCACTCCTCATAGACTGTAATCTCTTGTGATCAGGGTCCTCACTCCTCATAGACTGTAATCTCTTGTGATCAGGACCCTCACTCCTCATAGACTGTAATCTCTTGTGATCAGGACCCTAACTCCTCATAGACTGTAATCTCTTGTGATCAGGATCCTCACTCCTCATAGACTGTAATCTCTTGTGATCAGGACCCTCACTCCTCATAGACTGTAATCTCTTGTGATCAGGATCGTCACTCCTCATAGACTGTAATCTCTTGTGATCAGGATCCTCACTCCTCATAGACTGTAATCTCTTGTGATCAGGACCCTCACTCCTCATAGACTGTAATCTCTTGTGATCAGGATCATCACTCCTCATAGACTGTAATCTCTTGTGATCAGGATCCTCACTCCTCATAGAGTGTAATCTCTTGTGATCAGAGTCCTCAGTCCTCATAGACTGTAATCTCTTGTGATCAGGGTCCTCACTCCTCATAGACTGTAAACTCTTGTGATCAGGATCCTCACTCCTCATAGACTGTAAGCTCTTGTGATCAGGATCCTCACTCCTCATAGACTGTAATCTCTTGTGATCAGGACCCTCACTCCTCATAGACTGTAATCTCTTGTGATCAGGGTCCTCACTCCTCATAGACTGTAATCTCTTCTGATCAGGACCCTCACTCCTCATAGACTGTAATCTCTTGTGATCAGAACCCTCACTCCTCATAGACTGTAATCTCTTGTGATCAGGACCCTCACTCCTCATAGACTGTAATCTCTTGTGATCAGGACCCTCACTCCTCATAGACTGTAATCTCTTGTGATCAGGGTCCTCACTCCTCATAGACTGTAATCTCTTGTGATCAGGATCCTCACTCCTCATAGACTGTAATCTCTTGTGATCAGGATCCTCACTCCTCATAGACTGTAATCTCTTGTGATCAGGATCCTCACTCCTCATAGACTGTAATCTCTTGTGATCAGGACCCTCACTCCTCATAGACTGTAATCTCTTGTGATCAGGATCCTCACTCCTCATAGACTGTAATCTCTTGTGATCAGGACCCTCCCTCTTCATAGACTGTAATCTCTTGTGATCAGGACCCTCACTCCTTATAGACTGTAATCTCTTGTGATCAGGACCCTCACTCCTCATAGACTGTAATCTCTTGTGATCAGGGTCCTCACTCCTCATAGACTGTAATCTCTTGTGATCAGGACCCTCACTCCCCATAGACTGTAATCTCTTGTGATCAGGGTCCTCACTCCTCATAGACTGTAATCTCTTGTGATCAGGGTCCTCACTACTCATAGACTGTAATCTCTTGTGATCAGGACCCTCACTCCTCATAGACTGTAATCTCTTGTGATCAGGATCCTCACTCCTCATAGATTGTAATCTCTTGTGATCAGGATCCTCACTCCTCATAGACTGTAATCTCTTGTGATCAGGATCCTCACTCCTCATAGAGTGTAATCTCTTGTGATCAGGACCCTCACTCCTCATAGACTGTAATCTCTTGTGATCAGGATCCTCACTCCTCATAGACTGTAATCTCTTGTGATCAGGGTCCTCACTCCTCATAGACTGTAATCTCTTGTGATCAGGGTCCTCACTCCTCATAGACTGTAATCTCTTGTGATCAGGGTCCTCACTCCTCATAGACTGTAATCTCTTGTGATCAGGACCCTCACTCCTCATAGACTGTAATGTCTTGTGATCAGACTGTAATCTCTTGTGATCAGGACCCTCACTCCTCATAGACTGTAATCTCTTGTGATCAGGATCCTCACTCCTCATAGACTGTAATCTCTTGTGATTAGGATCCTCACTCCTCATAGACTGCAATCTCTTGTGATCAGGGTCCTCACTCCTCATAGACTGTAATGTCTTGTGATCAGGACCCTCACTCCTCATAGACTGTAATCTCTTGTGATCAGGACCCTCACTCCTCATAGACTGTAATCTCTTGTGATCAGGACCCTCACTCCTCATAGACTGTAATCTCTTGTGATCAGGACCCTCACTCCTCATAGACTGTAATCTCTTGTGATCAGGACCCTCACTCCCCATAGACTGTAATTTCTTGTGATCAGGGTCCTCACTCCTCATAGACTGTAATCTCTTGTGATCAGGATCCTCACTCCTCGTAGACTGTAATCTCTTGTGATCAGGACCCTCACTCCTCGTAGACTGTAATCTCTTGCGATCAGGACCCTCACTCCTCATAGACTGTAATCTCTTGTGATCAGGACCCTCACTCCTCATAGACTGTAATCTCTTGTGATCAGGACCCTCACTCCTCATAGACTGTAATCTCTTGTGATCAGGACCCTCACTCCTCATAGACTGTAATCTCTTGTGATCAGGACCCTCACTCCTCATAGACTGTAATCTCTTGTGATCAGGACCCCCACTCCTCATATACTGTAATCTCTTGTGATCAGGATCTTCACTCCTCATAGACTGTAATCTCTTGTGATCAGGACCCTCACTCCTCATAGACTGTAATCTCTTGTGATCAGGGTCCTCACTCCTCATAGACTGTAATCTCTTGTGATCAGGGTCCTCACTCCTCATAGACTGTAATCTCTTGTGACCAGGATCCTCACTCCTCATAGATTGTAATCTCTTGTGATCAGGACCCTCACTCGTCATAGACTGTAATCTCTTGTGATCAGGTCCCTCACTCCTCATAGACTGTAATCTCTTGTGATCAGGATCCACACTCCTCATAGACTGTAATCTCTTGTGATAAGGATCCTCACTCCTCATAGACTGTAATGTCTTGTGATAAGGACCCTCACTCCTCATAGACTGTAATCTCTTGTGATCAGGACCCTCACTCCTCATAGACTGTAATCTCTTGTGATCAGGACCCTCACTCCTCATAGACTGTAATCTCTTGTGATCAGGACCCTCACTCCTCATAGACTGTAATCTCTTGTGATCAGGACCCTCACTCCTCATAGACTGTAATCTCTTGTGATCAGGACCCTCACTCCCCATAGACTGTAATTTCTTGTGATCAGGGTCCTCACTCCTCATAGACTGTAATCTCTTGTGATCAGGATCCTCACTCCTCATAGACTGTAATCTCTTGTGATCAGGATCCTCACTCCTCGTAGACTGTAATCTCTTGTGATCAGGACCCTCACTCCTCGTAGACTGTAATCTCTTGCAATCAGGACCCTCACTCCTCATAGACTGTAATCTCTTGTGATCAGGACCCTCACTCCTCATAGACTGTAATCTCTTGTGATCAGGACCCTCACTCCTCATAGACTGTAATCTCTTGTGATCAGGACCCTCACTCCTCATAGACTGTAATCTCTTGTGATCAGGACCCTCACTCCTCATAGACTGTAATCTCTTGTGATCAGGATCCTCACTCCTCATAGACTGTAATCTCTTGTGATCAGGACCCTCACTCCTCATAGACTGTAATCTCTTGTGATCAGGACCCCCACTCCTCATATACTGTAATCTCTTGTGATCAGGATCTTCACTCCTCATAGACTGTAATCTCTTGTGATCAGGACCCTCATTCCTCATAGACTGTAATCTCTTGTGACCAGGATCCTCACTCCTCATAGATTGTAATCTCTTGTGATCAGGACCCTCACTCGTCATAGACTGTAATCTCTTGTGATCAGGACCCTCACTCCTCATAGACTGCAATCTCTTGTGATCAGGGTCCTCACTCCTCATAGACTGTAATCTCTTGTGATCAGGGTCCTCACTCCTCATAGACTGTAATCTCTTGCGATCAGGACCCTCACTCCTCATAGACTGTAATCTCTTGTGATCAGGACCCCCACTCCTCATAGACTGTAATCTCTTGTGATCAGGACCCCCACTCCTCATAGACTGTAATCTCTTGTGATCAGGGTCCTCACTCCTCATAGACTGTAATCTCTTGTGATCAGGATCCTCACTCCTCATAGACTGTAATCTCTTGTGATCAGGGTCCTCACTCCTCATAGACTGTAATCTCTTGTGATCAGGACCCTCACTCCTCATAGACTGTAATGTCTTGTGATCAGACTGTAATCTCTTGTGATCAGGACCCTCACTCCTCATAGACTGTAATCTCTTGTGATCAGGATCCTCACTCCTCATAGACTGTAATCTCTTGTGATTAGGATCCTCACTCCTCATAGACTGCAATCTCTTGTGATCAGGGTCCTCACTCCTCATAGACTGTAATCTCTTGTGATCAGGACCCTCACTCCTCATAGAATGTAATCTCTTGTGATCAGGGTCCTCACTCCTCATAGACTGCAATCTCTTGTGATCAGGGTCCTCACTCCTCATAGACTGTAATCTCTTGTGATCAGGGTCCTCACTCCTCATAGACTGTAATCTCTTGCGATCAGGACCCTCACTCCTCATAGACTGTAATCTCTTGTGATCAGGACCCTCACTCCTCATAGACTGTAATCTCTTGTGATCAGGACCCTCACTCCTCATAGACTGTAATCTCTTGTGATCAGGATCCACACTCCTCATAGACTGTAATCTCTTGTGATCAGGGTCCTCACTCCTCATAGACTGTAATCTCTTGTGATCAGGACCCTCACTCCTCATAGACTGTAATGTCTTGTGATCAGGACCCTCACTCCTCATAGACTGTAATCTCTTGTGATCAGGACCCTCACTCCTCATAGACTGTAATCTCTTGTGATCAGGACCCTCACTCCTCATAGACTGTAATCTCTTGTGATCAGGACCCTCACTCCTCATAGACTGTAATCTCTTGTGATCAGGACCCTCACTCCCCATAGACTGTAATTTCTTGTGATCAGGGTCCTCACTCCTCATAGACTGTAATCTCTTGTGATCAGGATCCTCACTCCTCGTAGACTGTAATCTCTTGTGATCAGGACCCTCACTCCTCGTAGACTGTAATCTCTTGCGATCAGGACCCTCACTCCTCATAGACTGTAATCTCTTGTGATCAGGACCCTCACTCCTCATAGACTGTAATCTCTTGTGATCAGGACCCTCACTCCTCATAGACTGTAATCTCTTGTGATCAGGACCCTCACTCCTCATAGACTGTAATCTCTTGTGATCAGGACCCCCACTCCTCATATACTGTAATCTCTTGTGATCAGGATCTTCACTCCTCATAGACTGTAATCTCTTGTGATCAGGACCCTCACTCCTCATAGACTGTAATCTCTTGTGATCAGGGTCCTCACTCCTCATAGACTGTAATCTCTTGTGATCAGGGTCCTCACTCCTCATAGACTGTAATCTCTTGTGACCAGGATCCTCACTCCTCATAGATTGTAATCTCTTGTGATCAGGACCCTCACTCGTCATAGACTGTAATCTCTTGTGATCAGGTCCCTCACTCCTCATAGACTGTAATCTCTTGTGATCAGGATCCACACTCCTCATAGACTGTAATCTCTTGTGATAAGGATCCTCACTCCTCATAGACTGTAATGTCTTGTGATAAGGACCCTCACTCCTCATAGACTGTAATCTCTTGTGATCAGGACCCTCACTCCTCATAGACTGTAATCTCTTGTGATCAGGACCCTCACTCCTCATAGACTGTAATCTCTTGTGATCAGGACCCTCACTCCTCATAGACTGTAATCTCTTGTGATCAGGACCCTCACTCCTCATAGACTGTAATCTCTTGTGATCAGGACCCTCACTCCCCATAGACTGTAATTTCTTGTGATCAGGGTCCTCACTCCTCATAGACTGTAATCTCTTGTGATCAGGATCCTCACTCCTCGTAGACTGTAATCTCTTGTGATCAGGACCCTCACTCCTCGTAGACTGTAATCTCTTGCGATCAGGACCCTCACTCCTCATAGACTGTAATCTCTTGTGATCAGGACCCTCACTCCTCATAGACTGTAATCTCTTGTGATCAGGACCCTCACTCCTCATAGACTGTAATCTCTTGTGATCAGGACCCTCACTCCTCATAGACTGTAATCTCTTGTGATCAGGACCCTCACTCCTCATAGACTGTAATCTCTTGTGATCAGGATCCTCACTCCTCATAGACTGTAATCTCTTGTGATCAGGACCCTCACTCCTCATAGACTGTAATCTCTTGTGATCAGGACCCCCACTCCTCATATACTGTAATCTCTTGTGATCAGGATCTTCACTCCTCATAGACTGTAATCTCTTGTGATCAGGACCCTCACTCCTCATAGACTGTAATCTCTTGTGACCAGGATCCTCACTCCTCATAGATTGTAATCTCTTGTGATCAGGACCCTCACTCGTCATAGACTGTAATCTCTTGTGATCAGGTCCCTCACTCCTCATAGACTGTAATCTCTTGTGATCAGGACCCTCACTCCTCATAGACTGTAATCTCTTGTGATCAGGACCCTCACTCCTCATAGACTGTAATCTCTTGTGATCAGGACCCTCACTCCTCATAGACTGTAATCTCTTGTGATCAGGACCCTCACTCCTCATAGACTGTAATCTCTTGTGATCAGGACCCCCACTCCTCATATACTGTAATCTCTTGTGATCAGGATCTTCACTCCTCATAGACTGTAATCTCTTGTGATCAGGACCCCCACTCCTCATATACTGTAATCTCTTGTGATCAGGATCTTCACTCCTCATAGACTGTAATCTCTTGTGATCAGGATCCTCACTCCTCAGACTGTAAGCTCTTGTGATCAGGACCCTCACTCCTCATAGACTGTAATCTCTTGTGATCAGGGTCCTCACTCCTCATAGACTGTAATCTCTTGTGATCAGGGTCCTCACTCCTCATAGACTGTAATCTCTTGTGACCAGGATCCTCACTCCTCATAGATTGTAATCTCTTGTGATCAGGACCCTCACTCGTCATAGACTGTAATCTCTTGTGATCAGGTCCCTCACTCCTCATAGACTGTAATCTCTTGTGATCAGGATCCTCACTCCTCATAGACTGTAATCTCTTGTGATCAGGACCCTCACTCCTCATAGACTGTAATCTCTTGTGATCAGGATCCACACTCCTCATAGACTGTAATCTCTTGTGATCAGGGTGCTCACTCCTCATAGACTGTAATCTCTTGTGATTCAGGTCCTCACTCCTCTTGGTTAAATATTTATTTATAATACTGTAATGTCAGATTCTTGTTTTATTTGTATCCCCCAAGTGCTGCGGAATCTATTGTTGCTTTATAATTAAGTTTTACTATTTACTTTGTGCTGTAAAATATCTTTGTTTTGTACTTCTTTCCTTCCTTTCCATCCATCACTCTTCAGACTTTTTCTAATGTTTCATAGATTAAAATCAATTTCTCCCCTGATCAGTATTCTGGACTGGTGCGTCCGGCTCAAGGTCCGTATTTTTATTGAAATTTTTTATGACATGACAGTTCATTATCCTGTGTGAAAGATTACATTGGCTGAGGCGTCCATTACATCCCGGTTCCTCTCGGTATTCACAATGTGCTAATAACCTGCATTCATTTCCTAAATAAATATACTTGTTCAATTTATGACCTGTAAAACGTCTAATGGGAAAAAAAAAAAAAATCTCCTCCGCCGCCTGTCATGGAGAAAATCCTTCAGGTGGAAGCAATGTCTGTAATGAAATAGGAAAACACGCTCTAAGCCGTATTCTTCACTGACCAGTGCACCTTGCAGCACTTCCCCCTGGATTCTTTTACACAAAACCGCATTTTTTCCGGGGCCATTATAAAGCTGTTCTGCTTTAGTAGTCCCCATATGACTCCAGGGAAATAGCGATAGCTTGCAGTTAAGATGTCCATCAGCCGGGATCATATATGACCCCACTGTTTGTCGGGATACAATGCACTGGAACACTCCAGCTGAATAGACAGATTTTCCAAATGTTTAAAATCAGATTTTTTTTTCGGGAAAGGGGGGAGGACAATAGTCAAGATGGTCAAAAAAATGGATTTGGCTCATAAAAACCATGCAACACCCATTGGCCTTGAACAATGGGCGCGGAAGAGGAATGGAAGAAGAAAAAACCTGTAACAATTAAGCATCAATTGAAACAGAAACAGCCTCGAAAAGCTGCTTATACGTCGGTTCAATAGCTCGGAGGCTTTTCATTTTGGGATACAAAGAGGTAGCAGAGAATTGTGTTTTCATTTTAAAAACCCTTTTAGAATGGTAACTGCGTCCTGTCCTTGTAGATGTATTACTTATGACATCCCAGATTTCATCCGTTCACGATTTTACATTAGAGTTAAATCTCGGCAGCTAGAATCTCACGGCTGACTTAGCCGGAGCCTATAAAATATTGAAACCTTTCGAGCAGCAGCCGGCTAGGTTGAGAGGAGTTCATGTCCAGAGCCGAGCCTTTCGTTATTCGGAGACATCCCAATTGGAGTGTAGAACAGAAAAAAATGCGCTGATAAAATTTTCATAGAAATGAGTTAAGGATATTGCTAGCATGTTTCCCAGCATCTGTATGAAAACTTAATCTGAGCTAATGGAAAGTATATGAAAGCCTTTCTCAATCCAAACCGGGGTCGGTGCATAATTCATAAATTATTGTCAGAGAAGTGATTCTGTTCTGAGATTTATTCTCTTCTGGGCTCCAGTAGACAGAGGAGAAGCCGCCTGGTTTTTGACCTTTAATGCTTGCAAATTTTACAGTAGAGCTGTCAATATACCTAAGTAAACCGGTCACTTCTGCAAACGGCAGAAAAGTGCCAATAACCACTGACTGGAATGGAATATTTACGAGGCCCCCGGCGCAGCCATTCTCTGGTCAGAACGAGCCGACGGTAATTGAAGGAGAGTCGGGTTTTCAGTGGGAAAAATAAACATTGATTCTGATGCAGGTAAATACATATATTAAAAAAGAAAAGAGATGTTGTTATATTTATTAGACTGAAGACATCTGTATTATTGTCGAAAACAAGAGCCGTGTGTATTGTAGAAAGGAAATAACAACATTGGTTGGAGTAGATGAAGGAGAGTAGGACTAAACAAATGGGCAATACCCATTGGGTGAGGAGGGGAGAGAAGGAGCATAGGACCTTGTGTAAATCAGTGGGGTATGTGGTCGGCCGTAGAATAGGGGATAAGTGTCTGATCGCAGGTGGTGCTACCACTGGGACAATACCCATTGGGTGAGGAGAATGCCCATTGGGTTAGGAGAATAGAGAAGGAGTATAGGACCTTGTATTCTTCAGTGGGGTATGTGGTCGGCCGTAGAATAGGGGATACGTGTCTAATCGCAGGTGGTGCTACCATTGCTAATTGGCCGGTCAGGTGATCAGGCAATACATTTCTACACACCCGATCCTCCTCTCTCCCCATCTGTCAGAGACATACCCCTCTAAAGTAAGAGTCCTGGATGTTCCAGGCTTCTTCCATGTGTAACAGGGTTTTTGGGGTGTCCACCTACACCCTTGTGGTCCCTTACCCTTGTTACCCCTCTGCACTCAGCAAGCTGATCCTGACCCTCCACTATGTAGGCCCTTGGGTACATCCTGTGGGAACATCTCTGTGATTAAAAAGACTGACTCAAAGCTAACATTAAACTAACTTTGTATGCAAACAGGAAAACAACCATGCAGAACATAACAAACAGCAAAGTGTATATACCAAAAAAATCAGATAAATGCGCCCCCCCCCCCAATCTTTCCCCTAGCAGCTTTTGGGTACCTTCAGTTGGTGCACATTGACTATGTGTATGTATATATATATATATATATATATATATATATATATATATATGTATATATATGTGTGTGTGTGTGTGTTGCTTTAACAATAAAGAAAAAATAACATGAAAATCATTCAATGTCAAAAGGAAGAGTCATATTGGGCCACTCTAGGGTTAATAGACATATCCCTGGCAGTCATCAGACTTCTTAGTACAAACACTGTCTGAATTCAGCCCTGAAAGCTGATCTTAGCCTGATCCGTAGCTTGGGATGGGTGGGGGAGCAATGTTTTTCATTGCACTATCCATGTATGCAGCGATTGTACGTGCATTGATTTTTTTATGTGCATAGTTTGTCCTTGTACCTTGTGCACTGAACACCCCTCAGTGACTCCAACAAGTGAATAATCGCTGTTCTCTAGAATTATTGGAGAAGGAAGAAATTTGCACAATAGCTTCTTGTTTTTCTTGCAACCATCAGGGAGCTCATTTACTAATATTCCCCTTTTCATAGTTATTTTTTATTTCCAATTTATCCCTTAACTGTATCAATGTGTTTTCACATGTTGGAAAAATTTTGGTACATCGGTAATTTGGCACATCAGGTTTTTAAACGTCCCTATTGAAAGTGAACACATCACAGCCTAAAAAGACTCAAAAAAATGGAATAAATAAAAGTCCTGTTTCTTCCGCTATAATCACGCCCCCTCTGAGTGATTGACAGACTGATCCTGGCCTTTGTCATCACTCTGCTCCGTCTGCTTAGGGAGCAGAGCGGTCATGCGGGCTGTCAATCATACT
Source organism: Hyla sarda (assembly GCF_029499605.1). Taxonomy (NCBI): domain Eukaryota; kingdom Metazoa; phylum Chordata; class Amphibia; order Anura; family Hylidae; genus Hyla; species Hyla sarda. Next base: position 10,497,988 of record NC_079194.1, read on the forward strand.
GAGGGGCAGGATTACAGCTGGAGCTGATGGGACTAGAAGAGGATGGATCCCGCCCAGGGGAGTACTCACAGGCTGCCAGGGACACCTTTCAAACTTCATATCTTTACCATCGCTGCCATGAGAAATGTTTCCAGGGTATGGTAAGGAAGAAGATTTTACCATATATAACAAGTTTCCATGTTTTATATTTGGTAAAATCTGATGACCGGTTCACTTCAAGGGACTTGACAGCATGCCTTTCTTATTGCTCATGTACATAATAATCCTCATTTATTGTAGTGGTCATAGCGTTCTGTCAGTGTTTTACTGACGGGCAACCTATTAGGCCTTAACATAGAGAAAGTCTAATAGACTGCTGCAACCCCGCCCCCTTCTCTCAGTATTAGAAATAGCAGCAATGAGGGGGGGGGGGGACTTTGTGGTCAGCAGATCAGAAAGTGGAGAGGTAGGAAAGTTATCAGGGAGTGCAGATCACATAGATTGTAGATGGGGGGGGATACAGATACATGGCAGTCTGGAGGGGTAGTAGATAAATCACACATGAGTGATCACAACCAGATACTACATTCAGAGGAATATTGAGTATATCCATATAACATCTGATGAAGAGGCTGCATCAGCCTGGAAACGCGTTGTGTATTGGCATTTGTTATTTCAAATAAAAGCTGATCATTGTCACCAAACCATTGGTCTGAAACATGGTTTTGCACCTAAGAATCTGATTTTTCTACTTCTACTTATATTGCCCCTGTATCGGTGGACATCTGCTCCAGACCCCAATCATCCCCGAAGGTTGCACCACAACTGAAATACACACATATATGTATGGATGGATGGATGGATATGTGGCTAAAAAGCTAAAAAAATTTTGGTCGCTTTGTCACAACAATAAAAGGTAAGCGGCCCCCTAAATGGGCTTCTACGTGCCATTTGTTTCACTAAAAGTGCACAACATATTGTCCTATGAGGAGCCCTACAGCTTTTATCTTTATTTTGAATCTACAAATATTGATCTAGGAATATGGTAAAGATGCTCAATTTAATAATGCTGAGCTATATGGATTGTATAATTCAGAAATATTGCTCCTTAAATGGGTACTCCGAACACTGGGTGCGGGCTACGGGGGTCGTGACGTCACAGCTATGCCCCTTGTGATGTCACGCCATGCCCACCTCCCATAGACTTGCATTGAGGGGGCGTGGCTGTGACGTTACGACCCCCACAGCCCGCACCCAGCGTTCGGAACAAAATGTTCCGAATGCTGGGGCATTGGAGTAGATCTGATTTTTGACGGACTGAAACAAAAATGATGAATTCTCCCCATTTTGACTTAGGTTCCCTAATTCCCAATGTCAAAAAAATACCTAAATACTAAATAATACAGTCAGAAATATTCAGAATCCA
>NC_079194.1:10504392-10596892 GCF_029499605.1 Hyla sarda
GCGGAGTATTGTGACATCACGGCTCCGCCCCCCATGTGACGTCACGCTCCGCCCCCTCAATGCAAGACTATAAGAAGGGGGCATGGCAGCGGAGTATTGTGACATCACAGCTCCGCCCCGTGTGACATCACACTCTGCCCCCTCAATGCAAGCCTATGGGAGGGGGAGTGAAAGCGGAGTATTGTGACATCACGGCTCCGCCCCCGTGTGACATCACACTTCGCTCCCTCAATGCAAGCCTATGGGAGGGGCTGTCACGCCCCCTCCCATAGGCTTGCATTGAGGTGGCGGAGCGTGACATCACATGGGGGCGGAGCCGTGACGTCACAATACTCCAGCCCCGTTATCGACAGTCATCAGTCCCGGAGCGAACACGCTCCGGGGGCTGATGGTAACGGGGTGCTGCGTGAAAGATCACGGGGGTCCCCAGCGGCGGGACCCCCACGATCAGGTATCTTCTCCCCTATCCTTTGGATTGAGGATAAGATGTCTTGATGCCGGAGTACCCCTTTAATTGTAATAATTCTGCCTATATGGATACTTTTATTCAGAGATGTCACTTCTGGGATGTGCTGCGCATTTTTTTTTTTGCAAATCTTCTTTTTGACGTATCGAAGTAAAAATAGAAAAAGTCTCCTCATTTTCCCGTGTTCCACTTAAGTAGCCGCAGCCGCTCCGTCTGGAAGAGTTAGAGTTAGCGTATACAAATGGTTGGGAAAAGCGGTAATAAGGCATGAGTTTAGCTGCGATGGGAGCAATTCTCTGGCCCTCAAACAGCTTTTCAGGTGATGTAGTTCATCTTCCTGCGCCCGGCTGTGTCAAAGCGTGCCCAAAGGAACGGCGTCCAGGGACGCGATCTGCAGAAAGTGTCCGGCTGATAAAACCCAAGATATCCCTGGGCTCAAACAGTTCACTTTCCAGTTGCTCTTGATTTACTTCAGAATGCTCCTTAAGGGATTTTTTCGTCTTTCTTTGCTTTAGTTTCCCATTTCCTTCCTTGTCATCTTTAAGAATCCATTAAAGATGGGTAAGACAGCGTCTACAAGGTTGGATTTCCAAGTGTTTGTGCACCTCCAGATAGCAGAGTGTATTAGGCTTGATTTAGCAGCTTAATGTGATATGTCATGACTTCGGCGCAATGTTCTGACCTGTAAGGAAATATTTTAGTTCATTCCAAATCATCCTAAATCTCTGACTTTGTGTTTAGGAATAAACGTCGACTTCTATATGATAAAAATAGAGCGACGCTCGGAAAAAAAAAAAAACACAGCTTACCGCCGGCCGTACTCACAGATGGGAATATAAGGAGTAATGTGCGGAGGGTTTGATTTACTATTTTTTATATTGCTGATTTATTATTTTTATTTATCGTATTTGTCACCCTATAGGACGCACCGGCATATAAGACGCACCCTATTTTAACCCCTTCACGACCACGGACGTAAATGTACGTCCTGGCTTGCTAGGACTTCCCGCAACAGGATGTACATTTACGTCCTGTGTATGACCGCGAGCATCAGAACGGTGCTTGCGTCATACACGCCCGTAATGGCCGACATCCGCGATCGCGCGGATGTCCGCCATTAACCCCTCAGATGCCGTGATCAATACAGATCACGGCATCTGCGGCATTGCAGTACTTGGATTGGATGATCGGATCGCCCACAGCGCTGCCGCGGGGATCCGATCATCCAGCATGGCAGCTGGAGGTCCCCTCACCTGGCTCCGGCCGTCTCCCGGGGTCTTCTGCTCTGGTCTGAGATCGAGCAGACAAGAGCAGAAGATCACCGATAACACTGATCAGTGATGTGTCTATACATAGCACTGCACAGTATTAGCAATCAAAGGATTGCTATAGATAGTCCCCTATGGGGACATAAAAAGTGTAAAAAAAAAAAGTTGAAAAATGTAAAAGTAAAAAGTAAAAAAAAAGTGAAAAATCCCCTCCCCCAATAAAAATGAAAATTATCAGTTTTTCACATTTTACCCCCAAAAAGCGTACATTTTTTTAAAAATAAACATATTTGGGATTTCCAATGTCCGATCATAAATGTCCGAACTATCAAAATATAATGTTAATGATCCCGTACGATGAAAGGCGTAAACGTAAAAAATTAAAAAAGTCCAAAAATGCTTTTTTGGCACATTTTATAAAAAAAAAAAAAAATAATAAAAATGATCTAAAAGTTTTATATATGCAAATGTGGTATTTAAGAAAAGTACAGATGACGGCGCAAAAAATGAGCCCTCATACCGCCCCATATACGGAAAAATGAAAAAGTTATAGGTGGTCAAAATTGGGCGATTTTAAATTACTGATTGTGTACAAAAAGTTTTAGATTTTTTTTTTAAGCGGTACAAAAATATAAAAGTATCTAGCCATTGGCTGTCCGGGCATGCTGGGAGTTGTAGTTTTGCAACATCTGGAGGGCCTCAGGTTGAAGACCCCTGGTATAGGAGGTAATACTCACCTGTCCCCGCCGCTCCGGACCCATCACCGCTGCCCTGGATGTCGCTCCATCGCCTGTCACCGCGTCCCCGTGGTGTCCCCGGAGGTCATCTTACCCGGGATCCACGCTCTCCGTCGCGTCATCATGTCGCTACGCACGCCACTCCTGTTGGATGACGGGCCTGGCGTGCGCGACAACGTGATGACGTCGAAGGAGAGCGCCGCCATGCAGGAGATCCCGGCCCGGAGCAGACACCGAGGAGGCAGGTAAGGTCCCTCCCGGTGTCCTGTAAGCTGTTCGGAACACCGCAATTTCACCGCAGCGGTCCCGAACAGCCCGACTGAGCAGCCGGGTTAGTGTTATTTTCGCTTTAGACATGGCGTCAGCTTTGATCGCCGCGTCTGAAGGGTTAATACAGGGCATCACCGCAATCGGTGATGTCCTGCATTAGCCGTGGGTCCCGGCCGTTGATGGCCGCAGGTATTCACTGTATAAGACGCACCAACTTCCCCCCCGTTTTGGGGAAGAAAAAGTGCGTCTTATACGGCGAAAAATACAGTATATTTAAAATTCAATGAGAAGTTAAAAGGGGTACTCCGCACCTAGACATCTTATCTCCTATCCAAAGGATAGGGGATAAGATGTCTGATCGCGGGGGTCCCGCCGCTGGGGACCCCCTCGATTTCCCTGCTTCACCCGGCATTCGTTTAGAGCATCGGGTGCAGCACCAGAGGCGCGTGACATCACGGCCACACCCCCTCAATGCAAGTCTATGGGAGGGGGTGTGACCGTGACATCACAAGCCTCCGCCCCGCATTGTTAGTCATCCGACATGGAGCAAAGTTCGCTCCATGCGCTAGATGTCTGGGGTGCCGCAGCCAAGATCGTGGGGGTCACCAGCGGCTGGACCCCCTGCCATCGGACATTGGATAGGGGATAAGATGTCTAGGGTGGAGTACCCCTTTATTTTTCCAGCATTAAATTCATTTTCCACATTGTAAGTGGACGGGTCTATATAGCGAATTCTGTAGTTTTCTTACCGAAATCACTATACAATATATATATATATATATATATATATATATATATATATATATATATATATGATACGGTTATTCTCAGTGCCCTTACGAAACAGAGATAGGTACTGTTCGGCACTGCCAGTGGTGGATTAAACGGGTACTCCGGCGCTTAGACATCTTATCCCCTATCCAAAGGATAGGGGATAAGATGCCTGATCGCGGGGGTCCCGCCGCTGGGGACCCCCGTGATCTTGCACGCAGCACCCCAGTTAAAATCAGTCCCCGGAGCGTGTTCGCTCCAGGTCTGATTACCGGCGACCGCGGGGCCATCGGCGTGTGACGTTACGCTCCGCAATGAAAGTCTATGGGAGGTGACGTGACAGCTGCCACTCCCCCTCCCATAGGCTTGCATTGAGGGGTGGAGCGTGACGTCACACGGCGCGGCGGGACCCCCAGCGGCGGGACCCCCCAAACATGGAAAGAAAAAGGTGACTCTACACAAACATTTCCATGGCAGATACAATCTAGGATAAATAATTATTACAGTTTGCCTTTGGTAATATGTTCTGTACAGGGATCACCTGCCAGAGGTCTAAGGTAAAGCATATGGTCTGTGCTTTATTCTCCATTACAAAAATGTTTATTTATATGTAATTAATCTCAGGGTTCTTGGAATCTATTCTGAATCCATTTTTAGCAAAAAATAAATAAAAAATACAAATCCACATTAAAGCTATGATATCTTTTTGAAGGTGAAATAAGATAAAAACATCAAACTTGTATCATGTTCTTATTATAGGATTGCATTGATAGGTTTTGTTTTGTTTTGTTGTTTTGTTTTTTTTGCTCCTTATTATTTTTGTAATTCAGTTGCCTACCACTTGATATGAAACACATTTTCGCATGATATCACAAATATATAGGTGTAGCAAAGCCATGTTTGTTAGTGAGTTAACCAGTGTACTACTAAGCAAAATGTCACATAGTTTTAGATTTAAATATATGTTTTTCTTATTTTATTTCATTTTTAGAAACAGATGTTGTCATACCACGAAAATGCTGCATTTTCTAATTTTTTTTAACCTATACCTCCCCCCCAAAAAAACAAAATCCCACTAGCCAACACACTTTGTATGTAGTGCATTTTAACTTTTACAATATTGTAGATGCTACTGTATCATCCATATCCGTTTTTTGACAAGATAGTTAACAAAAACGCCACAATAAATGTTGTTTCAAAGAATTTTAAAATGTGATTTATGAAATCTAAAAGACTGAACAAAACATTTATTCTTTTCCAAATTATTTTACCTTATTTGTTTTTGAAGAATATATGTTGCCTCTACTGAAATGTTTGCTTTAGTAAACACTGTATACACCCTGAAATAAAAAAGAAATCTCAGAACTCCACATTGTTTCCCTGTAATTCTTTGTGAATGGAATGTCTTTACATAATAAGAAGCAGACACATGACCATATATCCATACAGTGGGGCAAAAAAGTATTTAGTCAGCCACCAATTGTGCAAGTTACATAGTTACATAGTTACATAGTTAGTACGGTCGAAAAGAGACATATGTCCATCAAGTTCAACCAGGGAATTAAGGGGTAGGGGTGTGGCGCGATATTGGGGAAGGGATGAGATTTTATATTTCTTCATAAGCATTAATGTTATTTTGTTCCAGGAATGTATCTAATCCTGTTTTAAAGCTGTTAATTGTTCCTGCTGTGACCAGTTCCTGAGGTAGACCGTTCCATAAATTCACAGTCCTCACGGTAAAGAAGGCGTGTCGCCCCTTGAGACTAAGCTTTTTCTTCTCCAGACGGAGGGAGTGCCCCCTCGTCCTTTGGGGGGGTTTAACCCCGTCCTTTGGGGGGGTTTAGAGAGGCCTGTAATTTTCATAATAGGTATATCTCAACTATGAAAGACATAATGAGAAAAAAAATCCATATAATCACATTGTCTGATGTTTTAAGAATTTCTTTGCAAATAATGATGGAAAATAAGTATTTGGTCACCTACAAACAAGCAAGATTTCTGGCTCTCACAGACTTGTAACTTCTCCTCTGTCCTCCACTCATTACCTGTATTAATGGCTCCTGTTTGAACTTGTTATCAGTATAAAAGACCCCTGTCCATAACCTCAAACAGTCACACTCCAAACTCCACTATGGCCAAGACCAAAGGGCTGTCGAAGGACACCAGAAACAAAACTGTAGACCTGCATCGGGCTGGGAAGACTGAATCTGCAATAGGCAAGCAGCTTGGATTGAAGAAATCAACTGTTGGAGCAATAATTAGAAAATGGAAGACATTCAAGACCACTGATAATCTCCTTCAATCTGGGGCTCCACGCAAGATCTTACCCCTTGGTGTCACAATAATCAAAAGAACGGTGAGCAAAAATCCCAGAACCACATGGGGGGACCTAGTGAATAACCTGCAGAGAGCTGGGACCAAAGTAACAAAGGCTACCATCAGTAACACACTACGCTGCCAGGGACTCAAATCATGCAGTGCCAGAGGTGTACTCCTGCTTAAGCCAGTACATGTTCGGGTCCATTTAAAGTTGCCAGAGATCATTTGGATGATCCAGAAGAGGATTGGGAGAATGTCATACGGTCAGATGAAACCAAAGTAGAACTTTTTCGTAAAAACTCAACTCGTCGTTTTAGGAGGAGAAAGAATACTGAGTTGCATCCAAAGAACACCATACCTACTGGGAAGCATGGGGGTGGAAACATCATGCTTTTGGGCTGTTTTTCTGCCAAAGGACCAGGAAGACTGATCCGTGTAAAGGAAAGAATGAATGGGGCCATGTATCATGAGATTTTGAGTGAAACCCCCCTTCCATTAGCAAGGGCATTGAAGATGAAACGTGGCCAGGTTTTTAAGCATGACAATGATCCCAAACACACCACCCGGGCAATGAAGGATTATCTTTGTAAGAAGCATTTCAAGGTCCTGGAATGACCTAGCCAGTCTCCAGATCTTAACCCCATAGAAAGCCTTTGGAGGGAGTTGAAAGTCCGTGTTGCCCAGCGACAGCCCCAAAAAATCACTGCTCTAGAGGAGATCTGAATGGAGGAATGGGCCAAAATACCAGCAACAGTGTGTGAAGACCTTGTCAAGACTTAGAGAAAACGTTTGACCTCTGTCATTGCCAACAAAGGGTATATAACAAAGTATCGAGATTAACTTTTGTTATTGACCAAATACTTTGTCCGCCATAATTTTCAAATAAATTCTTTTAAAAAGCTGACAATGTGATTTTATGGATTTTTTTCTCATTATATCTCTCATCCAAAGGATAGGGGATAAGATGTCTGATCGCGGGGGTCCCGCCGCTGGGGACCCCCTCGATTTCCCTGCTTCACCCGGCATTCGTTTAGAGCATCGGGTGCAGCACCAGAGGCGCGTGACATCACGGCCACACCCCCTCAATGCAAGTCTATGGGAGGGGGTGTGACCGTGACATCACAAGCCTCCGCCCCGCATTGTTAGTCATCCGACATGGAGCAAAGTTCGCTCCATGCGCTAGATGTCTGGGGTGCCGCAGCCAAGATCGTGGGGGTCACCAGCGGCTGGACCCCCTGCCATCGGACATTGGATAGGGGATAAGATGTCTAGGGTGGAGTACCCCTTTATTTTTCCAGCATTAAATTCATTTTCCACATTGTAAGTGGACGGGTCTATATAGCGAATTCTGTAGTTTTCTTACCGAAATCACTATACAATATATATATATATATATATATATATATATATATATGATACGGTTATTCTCAGTGCCCTTACGAAACAGAGATAGGTACTGTTCGGCACTGCCAGTGGTGGATTAAACGGGTACTCCGGCGCTTAGACATCTTATCCCCTATCCAAAGGATAGGGGATAAGATGCCTGATCGCGGGGGTCCCGCCGCTGGGGACCCCCGTGATCTTGCACGCAGCACCCCAGTTAAAATCAGTCCCCGGAGCGTGTTCGCTCCAGGTCTGATTACCGGCGACCGCGGGGCCATCGGCGTGTGACGTTACGCTCCGCAATGAAAGTCTATGGGAGGTGACGTGACAGCTGCCACTCCCCCTCCCATAGGCTTGCATTGAGGGGTGGAGCGTGACGTCACACGGCGCGGCGGGACCCCCAGCGGCGGGACCCGCGAGATCAGGCATCTTATCCCCTATCCTTTGGATAGGGGATAAGATGTCTAAGCGCCGGAGTACCCCTTTAATACAGGAGATGTGTGCCATATTGTTGCCCGATGTATAGAAGTATAGTGGGGCTCTGTCTTAAAAGTTTGTTATATCCAATCCAATAATGTAGAGGAATAAAGAGACGGCGACTCACCAAATCTTCATGACTTCTTCTTTGTCAGTCGTATTCACATCTTAACAGGTGGGGAGACGTTCAGGTGGTATGTAGATGAACGGAGGCTACGGCTGCCATTTCACACTAGTTGTGCTTCATCAGGCCTCTGTAGTTCATCTACATACCCCCTGCACGTCTCCCCCTGTTAAGATGTGAATACCACTGACAAATAAAGAAGAAGTCATGAAGATTTGGTGAGTCGCCGTCTCTTTATTCCTCTGCATTATTGGATTATTGGTGCCCCTGCACACTATGGAAATTCCGCCCTGAATTATTTCAACCCTTTGACAGAACCAGCACATTAAGGTGTTGTCCAGCAGAAGAAACAACCTGTCTACGATGTCAAAAAGTATAATGTTCGGTCTAACTCCCACCCCCCACCCTGTCAGCACATGACGAGACTAGTGTTGTGAAGGGGAAGTTGGTATTACTGTTCATTAAATTTATAACTCATTAGATAAGGTAGCAGGGAGGCAAGCAGCTCATTCACAGTAGTTTCTGTCAGAATGGGCTCACTGCTGCCTTATCTATTGAGTCATAAATCTTATGAGCATTAATACCAGCACTCCCCCCCCCCTCCCCTTTCACATCAATGGTCTGGTCATGTGTTGACAGGAGGGGGGAAAGGAGTCACAGAGAAGACTGCTTTTACAGCCTGTGACGCGACATCACAGCTTACAAGGAAGAGGCAAAGCTGATACCTGGAAAGTATTCTCTCCTTGCAACAATGTCTCAGAGGGGGAATATACAGGCCCAATACTGCTGCACTCATAGAGCCTACAAATGTAGACTAGTATTTAGGGGGCGTGCTGTGACGTTTACAGTCATTTACAAATCTTTTTATCTTTAAAGGGGTACTCCGGTAGAAAACAATTTTTTTTTTTTAAATCAACTGGACTCAGAAAGTTATACAGATTTGAAAATTACTTCTATTTAAAAATCTTAATCCTTCCAGTACTTATCAGCTGCTGTATGCTCCACAGGAAGTTCTTTTCTTTTTGAATTTCTTTCCAGTCTGACCACAGTGTTCCCTGCTGACACATCTGTCCATGTCAGGAACTGTCCAGAGCAGGAGAAAATCCCCATAGCAAACATATGCTGCTCTGGACAGTTCCTGACATGGACAGAGGTGTCAGCAGAGAGAGCACTGTGGTCAGACAGAAAGGAAATTCAAAAAAAGAAAAGAATTTCCTGTGCAGTGTACAGCAACTGATAAGTACTGGAAGGATTAAGATTTTTTAACTAGAATTAATTTACAAATCCCTTTAACTTTTTGAGACCAGTTGATTAAAAAAAAAAAAGTTTTCCACTGGAGTACCCCTTTAACCCCTTTAAATTTCCCCCATTATTCTTGCAGATAGAGCAGAGGACTCCTGTTTATGGCTGAAAGATCAACTGAGCACTTTATGTTCCTCGAAAAGATGACTATTCATGGTCAGTCTATGCCGGGTGCTACTAGAAAGACACCGCTGTGGCCCGGGCCATGACCTGGGGGAGAATATATAAAAAGGATTTTCTTTTCTACATTACAGAGGAGAAATGATTGTAAAATTCCTTATATCCAGGCAAATAACCCTACAGCTTGTCCCTCAAGAACTTCCAGAGAAGATCTATAAATATAAGAAACATTTCAAGGACTGGAATAAACCAAAGTGAAATCTTCAGATATGAACCCGAATTTTATCATAGGAAGACCAATGTTATATGAACCCAGCAAATTTACACCAGATCCAACCACATCGTATAGAAGAACTAGAAGCTTTACCAGCTCCCGATCCCCATATCTACGGAAAGTTCTTGGACATGCCACCCGGAAAGAAGAGCATGGTCTAACGGTGCCCGAGTACTTGGCGATGCAGACAGTTTCCGAGGTGGAAAATAGTCTAGAGAACTTATACTCTTCAAATAGTCTTCCGGTCCTGCCACATTAAAGGGGTACTCCGGTGGGAAACTTTTTTTTTTTTTTTTTTTATCAACCGGTGCCAGAAAGATTAAACAGATTTGTAAATTATGTAACAATAAAAGAATGTAGCAATCACTCACCGCAACAACGGCATCGACGTTCCCGGCTAGAGGGGATCGCGGGTCGGCGACTTCAGGAGCGCTCCGAGGCTACAACCGGTTTGTTTCACGCGCTGCTGCGCGCTTCGTCCGGCCTATCCGATAGGCCGGACGAAGCGCGCAGCAGCGCTTGAAACAAACCGGTTGTAGCCTCGGAGCGCTCCTGAAGTCCTGAAGAAGCCGACCCGCATCTTCAGGACGTCGATGCCGTTGTTGCGGTGAGTGAATGCTACATTCTTTTATTGTTACATATTGATACTTTATCTAGTCGCACGCACCCCGCAGGTATTGCGGAGTAACTGGACCCTGACAACTGCCGCAGACCCCTAATACCGGTACCACCATTATACAGAGTTGCTCTCCTTCTGTTCTTTTCTCTTCATTGTGTGATAGATTTGTAAATGACTTCTATTAAAAAAATCTTAATCCTTCCAGTACTTATTAGCTGCTGAATTCTACAGAGGAAATTATTTTCTTTTTGGAACACAGAGCTCTCTGCTGACATCACGAGCCTAGTGCTCTCTGCTGACATCTCTGTCCATTTTAGGAACTGTCCAGAGCAGCATATTTTTGCTATTATGATTTTCTCCTACTCTGGACAGTTCTTAAAATGGACAGAGATGTCAGCAGAGAGCACTGTGGTCATGATGTCAGCAGAGAGCTCTGTGTTCCAAAAAGAAAAAAACATTTCCTCTGTAGTATTCAGCAGCTAATAAGTACTGGAAGGATTAAGATTTTTTAATAGAGGTAATTTACAAATCTGTTTAACTTTCTGGCACCAGATGATTAAAAAAAAAAAAGTTTTCCACCGGAGTACCCCTTTAATAATGTGTTTGGCCAAAAAGAGAGTAAAACCACTGGGCACGTTTAAAAATTTAGAAGCAAGATCCTTCCCTCCCCCAACTTCGGCTGTTTAGGGAGAGTTAAGAGATCCCCATGCACATTGAATGGCTGGCCAGTCCTCTTATGTTAAAGGGGTACTCCACCCCTAGACATCTTATCCCCTATCCAGAAGATAGGGGATAAGATGTCTGATCGTGGGGGTCCCGCCGCTTGGATCCCAGATGCAGCCCCCCAGACATCCGGTGCACAGAGTGAACTTCGCTCCGAGCCGGCTGACTGACGATGCGGTGCGAAGGCTCGTGACGTCACGACCATGCCCCCACAATGCAAGGCTATGGGAGGGGGCGTGACGGCAGTAACGCCCCCTCCCATAGACTTGCATTGTGGGGGAGTGGCCATGACATCACAAGCAGGGCGCGGCAGTGACATCATGAGCCCCAGGGCTGCACCCGATGATCTAAACAAATGCCGGGTGCAGCAGGGAGATCGCGGGGGTTCCCATCGGCGGGACTCCCACGATCGGATAAGATGTCTAGGGGTGGTGTACCCCTTTAAAGGAGAGGTCTCATGCATAAAATTATTTTAAAAAATAACCTCTCTCACAACATTCGTCAGGTTCTCGATACTTTTGTCAGTTTGCTCTTTCTATCTTCGAGCCCTTCGGGTGGGGGTCATGACACGCACTTTTCGTGCAGAACCGGGAATCTGTACAGGAGATCGCAGGGGGCCCCAGCGGTCAGACCCCTTGCAATCTAAAACCTATCCCCTGTCCTGCAAAGTTTTTTCTGTAATTTTAAAGGGGTATTCCAGGCCAAACCTTTTTTTTATTTTTTTTTATCTATCAACTGGCTCCAGAAAGTTGAACAGATTTGTAAATGACTTCTATTAAAAAAATCTTAATCCTTTCAGTACTTATGAGCTGCTGAAGTTGAGTTGTTCTTTTCTGTCTAAGTGCTCTCTGATGACACGTGTCTCGGGAACCGCCCAGTTTAGAAGTCAAATCCCCAGAGCAAACCTCTTCTACTCTGTGCAGTTCCCGAGACAAGCAGAGATGTCAGCAGAGAGCACTGTTGCCAGACAGAAATAGAACAACTCATCTTCAGCAGCTGATAATTATTGAAAGGATTAAGATTTTTTAATAGAAGTAATTTACAAATCTGTTTAACTTTCTGGAGCCAGTTGATATAACAAAAAACGTTTTTTCCTGGATAACCCCTTTAAGTAGGAGACATCACCTTTAAGCCAACATCTATCTAATAGGTGCTGATACTTTTGTCGTCCTTTTGGCCACACACAGACTCCTGGCCCTATCTAAATTGTCAGGTTCGGTAAACATGAATGTGTTTGGGTGAAAATATAAATAAAATTGGGTATAAATGATTATGAGAGAGTCCCAGCATTCCCCACAAAGGATGCAACTACTTATAGTGTTTATTCACATGAGGTCAGGATAGCGGTACAGACAGGACGCGTTTCGGCAGAACAGGCCTTTGGAAGGCCTGTTCTGCCGAAACGCTTCCTGTCTGTACCGCTATCCTGACCTCTTGTGAACACACACTACAAGTAGATGGCGGTGGAGAAAAGAAAGCGGTTTTTGGTTTTCAGTGTCAATAGGCCCCTGTACACATTATATGGTCAGCCAGTCCCCTGAAATTGGTAAGACCAGCCAACACTAATCTTATGTGTTTGACCAGCTTAAAGGGGTACTCCGGAGGAAAAAAGAATATTTACAATTTAAATGGTGCCAGAAATGTATACAAATTTATAAATCACTTCTATTTAAAAATCTTAATCCTTCCAGTACTTATCAGCTGCTGTATGCTCCACAGAAAGTTATGTCGTTTCCATACTGACCACAGTGCTCTCTGCTGACACCGTGTCAGGAACTGTCCGGAGCAGGAGAGGTTTGCTATGGACAGTTCCTGGCATGGACAGAGGTGTCAGCAGAGAGCACTGTGGTCAGACAGAAAATAACCACACAACTTCCTGTGGAGAATACAGCAGCTGATAAGTACTGGAATGGTAAAGATTTTGATATAGAAGTAATCTACAAATTTGTATAACTTTCTGGCACCAGTTGATTTGAAAAATAATTTTTTTCTTCCGGAGTGCCCCTTAAAGGATTGATTCTTTTAATCAACTGGTGCCAGAAAGTTAAACAGAGTTGTAAATTACTTCTATTAAAAAATCTTAATCCTTCCAGTATTTATTAGCTGCTGAATACTACAGAGGAAATTCTTTTCTTTTTGGAACACTGAGCTCTCACTGAGCTGACATCATGACAAGCACAGTGCTCTTTGCTGACATCTCTGTCCATTTTAAGAACTGTCCAGAGTAGGAGAAAATCCCCATAGCAAACATATGCTGCTCTGGACAGTTCCTAAAATGGACAGAGATGTCAGCAGAGAGCACTGTGCTCCTGATATCAGCAGAGAGCTCCGTGTTCCAAAAAGAAAATAATTTTCTCTGTAGTATTCAGTAGCTAATAAGTACTGGAAGGATTAAGATTTTTTTTATAGAAGTAATTTACAAATCTATCACACAATGAAGAGAAAAGAACAGAAGGAGAGCAACTCTGTATAATGGTGGTACCGGTATTAGGGGTCTGCGGCAGTTGTCAGGGTCCAGTTACTCCGCAATACCTGCGGGGTGCGTGCGACTAGATAAAGTATCAATATGTAACAATAAAAGAATGTAGCATTCACTCACCGCAACAACGGCATCGACGTCCTGAAGACGCGGGTCGGCGTCTTCAGGACTTCAGGAGCGCTCCGAGGCTACAACCGGTTTAACTTTCTGGCACCAGTTTATTTGAAAATGTTTTTTTTTTTTCCGGAGTACCCTTTTAAAGGGGTACTCCGCTGCCCTGCTTCGGAAGCTCCGCTCCCCAGCGTCTGGAAGTTTCTTGTTCCCAACGCTGCGTGCAGGCTTCCATTTTCAGGGCCGCCCCTCGAGACGTCACACCCGCCCCCCTCAATGAAAGTCTATGGGATCGCGAAGGACGTCCCGCCTCCATCCCATAGACTTTTGTTAAGGGGGCGGGCTTGACGTCACACCACCATCCCATAGACTTTCGTTAAGGTGGTGAGCGTGATGTCATGCCCCTATCCCATAGACTTTCGTTGAGGGGGCGGGCGTGACGTCATGCCCCCATCCCATAGACTTTGTTGAGGGGGCGGGCGTGACGTCCTGCCCCCATCCCATAGACTTTGTTGAGGGGGCGGGCGTGACGTCCTGCCCCCATCCCATAGACTTTCGTTGAGGGTGCGGGCGTGACATTACGCCCCCATCTCATAGACTTTCGTTGAGGGTGCGGGCGTGACGTCGCGCCCCCATCCCATAGACTTTCGTTAAGGGGGCGGGCGTGACATCACACCCCCATCCCATAGACTTTCGTTGAGGGGGCGGGCGTGACATCACGAGGGGCGGCCCTGAACACAGAAGCCTGCACGCAGCATTCGGAACAAGAAACTTCCGGAAGCTGGGGAGCGGAGTACCCCTTTAAAGTCTTCCATGATACTTTTCAGTACTGTTTATTGGTTGAGGATTGTTGAGGGCTGTAGAGCCTCTGCATATGATCATTTCTATACGTTCCGGGTATTTGAGCCCTTTCATCAGCTCCACAGGGGCCTTGATCATCTACCATTCACCTCCGTATCATCACTACTTGGGAACCTTATAGATATTTCCCATATATATCTTCATTAAGCTCAGCTGATTATCATAACGTGATGTTTGGACAGACAAGGGTTAAGCGTCTTCTTTACCAATAGCGGCGGTCCCCCGGCTTGCATATTAACTGTCAGGAGGTGCTAATTTGAGTGTTTTAGGATTGCATTAACAAGCGTGTTTACATGCTTAGTTCCACCTGGACCTGTTTGGAGGTTTGTCAAAAACCCAACAAGCAGAAAAGATTTCATCTGAAAATACACATGCATGTTTAATTAAGCCGGGGCCACTGAACATCCTCCGATAGATCCGGCGGCTCCAGAGCATCGCGCATTATCACCTTTCCAGATACAATGGGATGTATAATACATAAAGAGGATGCAGAAATACAGAAAGTTAATGCGGGGTCAACAAACAAGACTGGAGAATAACTAGTGAAGAGCGGCGGGGGCCATATTCAAATTCACAATAATTTGCGAATATATGGACCAATATTTGTCCAATGTTCACGAAATTCGCATATTCCCTATGCTCGTTCTCTTTTTTTTTTCCATGCAAAAATAAATAATGAAATTCGTACAGTGGCCCTCATTTACTATTGCAAACCCGACATGTTTTGTTGGGTTGTGCACCAGATTCTGTCGCATTGCGCCAGAAATTCTGTCTGCGCCAGATTTTGTGCCAGATTTTGCGCCAGAATTGAAAAAAAACAGGCTAACTCTCCATTTTGCTAAGAAAACCTTGAAAAGGGGCGTGGCTGCCGTGAAAAAGGGTGTGGTCTCCAAAAAAGGGGCATGTCCCAACATAAAAAAAAACTAAAAAAAACATATTTACTAAGGTTTCCACATAAAATGTGGTGGATTTGAGATGAGGAAAACCAGACAGATCAGAGCAGGTAACAACAAAAAATGTGGTCTCAAATGGCTGGAGGTGCTCAACCCCAAATGCAGTTGTGCATATATACTGGGGGAGCAGATCCTGCCCTTGTAGTCCGTTGCTGGGGGACTACAAGGGCAGGATCTGCTCCCCCAGTATATATGCACAACTGCATTTGGGGTTGAGCACCTCCAGCCATTTGAGACCACGTTTTTTGTTGTTGTTTGTAAATTTATACGTGGAGGTGTGTAAACTCCATATGTTAATGCACCTTGAACATTTTCCAGGCAGCATTAAGGTTGCACCTGTGAGGCCATGCACCTATATCAGCCGACTCTGGTGGGGCTTGTAGCCTCTCTCCCCCCTTCCATTGTATCTGTGCTCAGTCACACTGGAGGTAACTGGGAGCAGGCTGCATGTCGGCCTAGTGCTGCTGTAATTGCCCACTGGCCCCTGGTTTTTGCTTATTACGCACAGGTAGGTTAGCGTTAGGTCCCGCGCCATCTGAGAAACCTTGGCGTTGGTGTGCGGGCTCTGGTGTGTCCTTCATATAAGGATACACTGGCGAATGTCTCAATTTTAACATCAGTGTTGAGGGATTAGCCAATGTCATTGTATATATCTACCACAGTAGTGCACCTACATTTCTGTATTGTAGATCAGAGCAGGTGTAAGAAAAGCAAAGTGTAGGGAAAGTGGAAAATGTAGGGAAATCTTAGTAAATACCGTGGAAAATAAATTGTAGGGAATTAAAACCCACAAAGAAACCTACACAACACTCTTAGTAAATGAGGGCCAGTGCGCATGTGCGGTTATATCTCACCTAAAAGGGAAAAATATTTGCATATTCGCTGAAAAAAAAAAACGAAATATTCGCCATTCCCAATATATATCACCATACTCTAAATATTTGCAAAATCGTGAAGTGCCAATATTCGCGGTAAAAATTTGTATTTCAAATATTCGCGCACAACACTAAGAATAACAAAGCGGTGTCCATCGTGTATATGGTGACACCACGGGAATCCCTTTAAAGAGAACCTCTCATGATCTTGTTAAATGTCATAATCCTCCCAGGTCACTGCCCCCATCATAATAAACCACCCCCTGCCTTTATTTTTATTATTTTTTAGTTTTCTACATTGATATTGCTCTGTATTTTCTGCTCAGTCTCAGTCAGATTCACAGACTGGGAAGGGGCGTTCCCCAGCAGGCGTGACATCATCTGAAGCCATACAGGGGAGAACTTCCTCCCTCACTCTGCTACACACAGCCCAGAGCAGTTCAAATATGCAAATATTTGTGAATATGCAAATTTGCGAATATCGGCACTTCCAATCAGAGGACACTGATCCCTCCCTTCTTTTAGGTGAAATATATAATCGTGCATGTGCACTATGAGAATATCATTACAATTTTTAGCATGGAAAAAAAGAGTACTAACATAGCAAATATGCAAATTTCGCAAATATAGGCCGAATATTCGTCATATATTTAAGAAATATCGCGAATTCCAATATGGCCCCTGCCGCTCATTACTAATAAATACTATTCAATGATCACTATATTCAAAAACAAAGGGTTAAAACATCAAAAACGCTAAACAGAAAAGCATCTAAAAATTGCAAATATGTGATTTTTGGCTGATAAACGATTATATAAACACAAACATCCTGTACTGAGATTGTTTCACTTCTATAAAAGGGGTACTCCGCCCCTAGACATCTTATCCCCTATCTCTGTGCAGCCCCTGGAGACTTGACGTCACGCCACGCCCCCTCCATTCATGCCTATGGGATGGGGTGTGGCAGACATCACGCCCCTTCCCATAGACATGAATGGAGGGGACGTGGCATGATGTCACGAGGGGCGCGGCGGGACATCACGTCTCCAGTCCCGGAAACATAGAGGTTTCCGAGACTGGAGCAGCAGTCCAGATTAGAATGCGGGTGCTGCATGGAGATCACAGAGGGTCCCAGTGGTGGGGCCCCCGGGATAAGATGTCTATGGCTGGAATACCCCTTTCATTCAACTTATTTTCAAGAGTTCCCTGGTATAAGTATATTAAAAACTATGCAACGTGAGAGAGAAAAAGAACCTTGACACCGCTGGAGTTCCTTTGTGTGAATGCCCACTGCGGCAGCTGTAATTGTCCTGAACTCCTGATGTAAAGCTATGGGTGGTGCTACCCGAACAGATATGGAACATAGGCAATAGCGTGTATGGAAGAATAAATCGTATTCTTCCTGACGAAGCGCGATCCCGCGCGAACACGGTCCGTTTGCCCAACCCACCACGCCAATCCTCTCTCCCGCACTGCTTCTGTAACCTGCTCCAATATTGAATAAAGCCTGAAGATTTTGCAAGCTTCTACTGGGTGAGTGCTCCGATTTATTCTTCCATACACAATATTAAAAACTATGGTGCCCAGGTAAAACTACCACCATGTCCCATCATTGGAGGGCACTTGGGTGTTCTATAGAACTCCAAATTGGTGCCCTGACTCTCCCCCCCCCCGGCATAGGGTGGTGGGCCGGCATGTGCTTATGCATTGTCTATGGGAGTGCCAGAGATACCCAAGCGCAGCTCTTGGTGGAGAGAGTTGGGGCACCGATCTGGAGACCATGACCCGGAGGTTAGAAACCTTTTTATGGGATAGGCCTTTACACTACTAAGTATTCCAAAGCATTATAGAAGTAATGAAATAAAATTAAAGTTTATAGTTCCCTACAGGGTGAAGCTATAATCATAGCACTGCGGCAAATATGACTCATAGAAAAACTATATAAAACATTCTAGATACATTTGGTATAGTCATAATCATTATTATAATAAAAACTTCCATCTGGCGGCCATTGTAGAAACAGGAGCTCAGAAGAAGAAAGGGAATTTGATCCAGCATTGGCGTTATAACTTTCATCTTTATTTAATTTCTTGTATAAATAAGTGTGATCAGCAGGTTACAGGTTCTGGATGCATTTCAAACACATGGTCAACCTCAAATCTCATCCTCATATCCCAACCTCATATCCCGTCCTCATATCCCAACCTCATATCTCGTCCTCATATCCCAACCTCATATGTCGTCCTCATATCCCGTCCTCATATCATGTCCTAATATCCCATGTTCACATCCCATCCTCATATCCCAACCTCATATCCCGTCCTCATATCCCAACCTCATATGTCGTCCTCATATCCCGTCCTCATATCATGTCCTAATATCCCATGTTCACATCCCATCCTCATATCCTGACCTCATATCTTGTCCTCATATCCTGTCCTCATATCCTGTCCTAATAACCTGTATTCACATCCCATCCTCATATCCCATCCTCATATCTCGTCCTCATATCCCATCCTCATATCTCGTCCTCATATCCCATCCTCATATCTCGTCCTCATATCCTCTCCTTATATCCCATCCTCATATCCCTTCCTCATATCCTGTCCTAAAATCCCGAGTTCACATCCCATCCTCATATCTCTTCCTCATATCTCATCCTCATATCCCGTCCTCATATCCCGTCCTCATATCCCATCCTCATATCTTGTCCTTATATCCCGTCCTCATATCCCATCCAGATATATTGTCCTCACATTCTTACCTCCCATACCATCCTCATATCCCGTGCTCATATCCCATCCTCATATCCCATCTTCATATCCCAACCTCATATACCATCCTCATATCCCGTCCTCATATCCTGTCCTCATATCCTATCCTCATATCCCATCCTGATATCCCGTCCCCACATTCTTACCTCCCATACCATCCTCATATCCCGTCCTCATATCCCAACCTCATATCTCGTCCTCATGTCCTGACCACCTATCCTGTCCTCATATCCCGTCCTCATATCCTGACCTCCTATCCTGTCCTCATATCTCGTCCTCAAATCCCATCCTCATATCACAACCTTATTTCTAAGGACGTCCCGTCCTCCCATTCCATCCCCTACAGTATTCTCTAATTACCTGTCTGCCGAACAGTTGCGTGGATGTTTAAAAGTCCCGGGCAATCTCTGCAGCCCAAGAGTAACACAATCAGGAGATGTACCAGAAATCTCATGGACTTGCACGAGGGTGGGTTATGGTTAATTTAGCTTTATGATATTTTTATTTGACATATGAGTAACATAAGTGCTGCCCATATATACAGTACACACACATACATACATACACAAGCATACATTACACATAAATACATACATACACAAGCATACATTACACATAAATACATACATACACAAGCATACATTACACAGAAATAAATACATACATACATAAATAAAGAAATACATACATACACATAAATAGATACATAAATACAGACATACGTTAATTTTAATATATATATATATATATATATATATATATATATATATATATATATAAACGGGATGAGTATTTAACTCAGGGATAGTTGACCACTCCTGGTGTGACGGAGCTTTCAAGGGCCACTAAGCACTCCGCAGGCATTCTGGGTAGGGGAATATGCAAATCAGCTCATTACATCACCTTTTCAGGCGATGTTCCCTGGTATCAGCTTAGCTCCAGTTACGGAATATAAAAAGCTAATCGGGATTAATGCCAAGCCAGGTACTCTTTCCTTCCGGATGCCGGGAGCATTTGTGGTCCCCTAGTAGCTTCGGCGAAAAGGGACATCAAACCTGGAACCTCGCAGGTACCTTTTGGTCCAGAGGCGAAGGGTAAGGTTTGTTGTGGGGCCTCTCTCCTATCGGAGAAGGGCTTGTGATAGTCCGCATCCTTTGTGCACGTTTTTTTAGTGTAACGCGTTTGCACTTTTTCTTGCACCTTGGGTGATTCGAGAGCACGTTCCTCGGATTAAATGAAAAAAAAAAAAAAGAAACAGCTGTCTGCAGATGGGTACTCTTTCCTTCTGGAGAGAGAGTTCTGGCTCGGCATTAATCCCGATTAGCTTTTTATATTCTGTTACTGGAGCTAAGCTAATACCAGGGAACTTCGCCTGAAAAGGTGATGTAATCAGCTGATTTGCATATTCCCATATATATATATATATATATATATATATATATATATATATATAGTATTTGTCTATACCAGTGGTCTCCAACCTGCGGACCTCCAGATGTTGCAAAACTACAACTACCAGCATGCCCGGACAGCCAACGGCTGTCCGGGCATGCTGGGAGTTGTAGTTTTGCAACATCTGGAGGTCCGCAGGTTGGAGACCACTGGTCTCTACCATTGTGCCATAATGACATCATACATGTGTTATATACATATTTGTGTGTCACTAGTATCGGAGGACTCTTCTGATCACCGGCTTCGTGTTCTTATTGCAGATTTCTTCTTCCTCTTGTAGAGTTTTGCCCTCGGTTATTATTGTCAGCCGGATGGACTTAGCTTAAGTGTCCACTAAAGGCAAATCAAAATGTTTTCGACCAGTTTGTCGTTTTGCAGCGTTTAAGCTCAGTCCTTAATAAATCCCCAACCGGCAGGTAACTTTTTAAAGAATAAGTTTAGTACAACAGCGAAGAAGGACGCCGCCGGCTCCATTGTATCGTATGTGTTGTAATTTTGAGTTATAGTGGCAGCGCTTCAAGCAATTCAGCAAAACAAAATTGTTCTGGCGGCCATTTCAGCCTCACACACAGTTATCTGCGCAATTCTGATGACCACACGTTACTACAAATAAGATGGAATTGTTCTCTCCAGGTATTTTAGGAACCACATGTCGTTTATTGGAATTTACAGGAACAGGCAGGTTTTAGTTTTTTTTTAGAGTAAAAATAAGTTACAAATTTCACTCTTCACGGTTCCACCTAATAATTGGTGTACAAGGGAAGAACATGTATAAGTACATAGTCATATTTAGGCAATGTGTAGAAACGAAATCCGAAAACAATTAAATGGCACCACCAACCAGGTATATAAAAATCCGAGAACGAGACATTTAACTTCGCCTTTTAGGAATGTCAGAAATTCAACAATTAGGAGTAGTTTACATAAATGTAGCATCTAATTTGTGGGACTGTCACACAAAATTATGGGCAAATAGATAGATAGATATGAGATAGATAGATATGAGATAGATAGATAGATAGATAGATATGAGATAGATAGATAGATAGATAGATATGAGATAGATAGATATGAGATAGACAGATAGATAGATAGATAGATATGAGATAGATATGAGATAGATAGATATGAGATAGATATGAGATAGATAGATAGATATGAGATAGATAGATAGATGTGAGATAGATATGAGATAGATATGAGATAGATAGATAGATATGAGATAGATAGATAGATATGAGATAGATATGAGATAGATATGAGATAGATATGAGATAGATAGATATGAGATAGATATGAGATAGACAGATATATATATATATATATATATATATATATATATATATATATATATACACTGATATAAAATTATTGCCAACATTTACTCTCAGCTGTAACATAATATTAGTTACAATCATAATGACCTAATAAAGTATAAGTAAAACCTGTTTCACTGCAATACTGAGAGAAATTATTGGATTTTACAAATATATAGATAGATAGATAGGTAGATAGATATGAGATAGATATGAGATAGATAGATAGATAGATATGAGATAGATAGATAGATATGAGATAGATAGATAGGGGATAGATATGAGATAGATAGATAGATAGATAGATAGATAGGGGATAGATAGATATGAGATAGGTAGATAGATAGATATGAGATGGATAGATAGATAGATAGATAGATAGATATGAGATAGATAGATATGAGATAGATAGATATGAGAGAGTTAGATAGATAGATAGATAGATATGATATAGATAGATAGATATGAGATAGATAAATAGGGGATAGATAGATAGATATGAGATAGATAGATATGAGATAGATAGATTGATAGATACGAGATAGATAGATATGAGATAGATAGATAGATAGATAGATAGATAGATAGGGGATAGATCGATAGATAGATATGGGTTAGTTAGATAGATGGATAGATAGATAGATAGAGATAGATATCAGATAGATATGAGATAGATATATAGATAAATATGAGATAGATAGATATGAGATAGATAGATATATAGTTAGATAGGTAGGAAGGTGATAGATAGATAGATAGATAGATAGATATGAGATAGATAAACACAGTTTAAAGTGTGTACATTAATCAGACATTATCCATTTAAAGCACCTCTACATATATAGTCTTGTTTTAATCAAACACACTGGGGGAGATTTATCAAAATGTGTGCTAAGTAAAAGTTGCCCAGTTGCCAATAGCAACCAATCAGATTTCTTCTTTCATTTTGCAGAGGCCTTGTTAAAAATGAAAGAAGCAAGCTGATTGGTTGCTATGGGCAACTGGGACACTTTTCCTCTGCACAGGTTTTGATAAATCTCCACCACAGTGATTACCTATCTGGCTGTAAATAACGCAGTTTAGAGTGTGCACATTGGACATGCTTTAGTCATTTAAAGCGCTTGTACATATATATTCTTTTAAGGGTGGATTACATAAATACAGCAACTGATTTGTGGACAAATAGATAATAAATACTATTGGGGCATGCTGGGAGTTGTAGTTATGAAACAAGCTGGTATCATTGGTATCCCTGAGCTCATGGTGCATACCAAGCAGATAATCCTAGTACACATCATTTAGCTTCATCTAACCAAAGGCTTTAACAAGGAAAAGGGACATTTGGCCAATGACTTAATTTTATTTATTTTTTTTAACCCCTTAAGGACTCAGCCCATTTTGGCCTTAAGGACTCAGACAATTTAATTTTTACGTTTTCATTTTTTCCTCCTCGCCTTCTAAAAATCATAACTCTTTTATATTTTCATCCACAGACTAGTATGAGGGCTTGTTTTTTGCGCGACCAGTTGTCCTTTGTAATGACATCACTCATTATATCATAAAATGTATGGCGCAACCAAAAAACACTATTTTTGTGGGGAAATTAAAACGAAAAACGCAATTTTGCTAATTTTGGAAGGTTTTGTTTTCACGCCGTACAATTTCTGGTAAAAATGACATGTGTTCTTTATTCTGAGGGTCAATACGATTAAAATGATACCCATTATTATAACTTTTATATTATTGTTGCGCTTAAAAAAAATCACAAACTTTTTAACCAAATTAGTACATTTATAATCCCTTTATTTTGATGACCTATAACTTTTTTATTTTTACGTATAAGCGGCGGTATGGGGGCTCATTTTTTGCGCCATGATCTGTACTTTTTTTTGATACCACATTTGTATATAAAAAACTTTTAATACATTTTTTATAATTTTTTTTTAATAAAATGTATTAAAAAAGTAGGAATTTGGGACTTTTTTAATTTTTTTTCGTTCACGCCGTTCACCGTACGGGATCATTAACATTTTATTTTAATAGTTCGGACATTTACGCACGCGGCGATACCAAATATGTCTATAAAAAATGTTTTTTACGCTTTTTGGGGGTAAAATAGGAAAAAACGGACGTTTTACTTTTTTATTGGGGGAGGGGATTTTTCACTTTTTTTAAACTTTTACTTTTACATTTTTTTTTACACTTGAATAGTCCCCATAGGGGACTATTCATAGCAATACCATGATTGCTAATACTGATCTGTTCTATGTATAGGACATAGAACAGATCAGTGTTTTCGGTCATCTCCTGCTCTGGTCTGCTCGATCACAGACCAGAGCAGGAGACGCCGGGAGCCGCACGGAGGAAGGTGAGGGGACCTCCGTGCGGCGTTATGAATGATCGGATCCCCGCAGCAGCGCTGCGGGCGATCCGATCGTTCATTTTAATCGCGAACTGCCGCAGATGCCGGGATCTGTATTGATCCCGGCACCTGAGGGGTTAATGGCGGACGCCCGCGAGATCGCGGGCGTCGGCCATTGCCGGCGGGTCCCTGGCTGCGATTAGCAGCCGGGATCAGCCGCGCATGACACGGGCATCGCTCCGATGCCCGCGGTTATGCACAGGACGTAAATGTACTTCCTGGTGCGTTAAGTACCACATCACCAGGACGTACATTTACGTCCTGCGTCCTTAAGGGGTTAAACAAAACACTCAAAGTCTAAGCAATAAGCACCCTGGCTCACCTGTGACATTCAGTTTTGTATCATCCATTGTTTGTACATTGTTCATTAGCAAAATTATTTAAATAATATAGATAACAAAATAAATATAAAAAAAATTAAGATAACAAAGTTAATATAAAATAAAAATGAAAGATTAAATAAATATAAAAAAAAATTTCAATAAATTAAAATAAATATTACATTAAAAAGAAAGATAACAAAATAAATGTAAAATAAAAGGATTAAAAAAAATAAAGTAAATTACCCCTTAACCCCTTAAGGACAAAGCACATTTTGACATTAAGGACCAGGCCAATTTTATTTTTGCGTTTTTGTTTTTTCCTCCTCGCCTTCTAAAATCCATAACTCTTTTATAATTCCATCTACAGACCCATATAAGGGCTTGTTTTTTGACCAATTGTGCTTTGCAATGAAACCTTGCATTTTACCAAAAAATGTATGGCAAACCAAAAGAATCATTTTTTTTAGGGAGAAAATTGAAATAAAAACCAAAATTTTGCACACTTTGGAGGGTTTTGTTTTCACACTGTACACTTTATGGTAAAAATGACACGTGTTCTTTATTCTGTGGGTCAATTTTATTAAAATGATACCCATGGATAGATACTTTTATATTTTTGTACCGCTTAAAAAAATTTCAAATTTTTTGCCCTATTTAGATCTCCCGAAACTTTTTAATTCTTCCCTATATGAGGTGGTATGAGGGCTCCTTTTTTGCGCCATCATCTGTACTTTTTATTGATACCACATTTGCATATATAAAACTTTTATATCACTTTTTATTAATTTTTTTTAAATGTGACAAAAAAGCAGCATTTTTGGCCTTTTTTTTATTTTTTACGTTTACGCCGTTCACCGTACAGGATCATTAAAATTATATTTTGATAGTTCAGACATTTACGCATGCGGCGATACCAAATATGTTTATAAAGAAAAAAATGTATGCTTCTTGGGGGTAAAATGGGAAAAATTGACAATTTTTGTTTTTATTGGAGGAGGGGATTTTTCACTTTTTTAAATTTTTAAATTTTTCAACTTATTTTCTCACTTTTTATGTTCCCATAGGGGACTATCTATAGCAATCATTTGATTGCTCATACTGTTCAGTGCTATGCACAGGGCATAGCACTGATCAGTATTATCGGCTATCTTCTGCTCTGGTCTGCTCGATCTCAGACCAGAGCAGAAGATGCCAGGAGATGGCCGGAGGCAGGTGAGGGGCCCCCATTACAGATGATCGGATCGCTGCAGGCGCAATTTAACATGCACATTGCCATAGATGGCGTAATCTGTATTGATCACGGCATCTCAAGGGTTAATGGCAGACATCCGCATGATCGCAGATGTCGTCCTTTACCGGCGGGTCCCCGGCTGCTGATAGCAGCCGGGACCTGCAGAGTATGACATGAGCACCGCTCCGATGCTCACGGTCATACACAGGACGTAAATGTACGTCCTGGTGCGCTAAGTTCCGCCGCACCAGGATGTACATTTACGTCCATGGTCGTTAAGGGGTTAAGGACCAAGGGCGTACATGTACCCCCTGAGTCCACTCCCTTTCTATAATATAGTGGGTGGGCCCAGCCTCTAACAACGCCCGGGACCCGTGGCTAATAGCGCACGTCACCGATCGCGGTGCCGCGCGCTATTAACCCTTTAGACGCGGTGCTCAAAGTTGATCGCTACATCTAAAGTTGTAAAAAATCACTCCCGGCTGCTCAGTTGTGCTGATCGGGACCACAGCGGTGAAACCGCAGTGTCCCGATCAGCTAGGACACATCAAGAGGGTCCCTTACCTGCCTCCTGCGCGTCCGATCGCTGAATGACTGCTCCATGCTTGAGATCCAGGCAGGAGCAATCAAGTGGCGGAATTATTGATCATTGCCATCCTATTGCATAACAATGATCAGTATAAAAGATCAGTGTAATGCATGTTATAGCCCCTAGAGGGGGTTATAACACTGCAGAAAAAAGGTAAAAATAAAGTTAATAGAGAACATTTAACCCCTCCCCTAATAAAAGTTCGAATCATCCCCCCTTTTGCCATAAAAAAAACTGTGTAAATAAAAATAGACATATGTGGTATCGCCGTGTGCTGAAATGTCCGAACTATAAAAATATATCATTAATTAAACCGCACGGTCAATGGCGTACGCATAAAAAATTCAAAAGTCCAAAATAGCATATTTTTGGTCACTTTTTATAACATAAAAAAATGAATAAAAGCAATAAAAAATCTAATCAGAACAAAAATTGTACCGATAAAAACTAGATCAGGGCGCAAAAAATAAGTCTTCATACCGCCCCATACGCGGAAAAATTAAAAAGTTATAGGGGTCAGAAGATGACAATTTTAAGCGTATTCATTTTCCTTCATGTAGTTAGGATTTTTTCCAGAAGTACGACAAAATCAAACCTATATAAGTAGGATATAATTTTAATCGTATGGACCTACAGAATAAAGAGAAGTTGTAATTTTTACCCAAAAATGTACTGCGTAGAAACGGAAGCCCCCAAAAATTACAAAATTGTGTTTTTTTCTTCAATTTTGTCGCACAATGATTTTTTTTTCCCTTTCACCGTAGATGTTTGGGTAAAATGACTGATGTCATTACAAAGTAGAAAGGGTGGTGCAAAAAAATAAGCCATCATATGGATTTTTAGGTGCAAAATTGAAAGGGTTATGATTTTTAAAAGGTATGGAGGAAAAAATGAAAGCGCAAAAACTGAAAAATGCTTGGTCCCTAAGGGGTTAAAAACAAATAAATACATAAATAAAGATAAAAAAAAAAATAAGTAGATAGAGATAAAACTTACCAGTATCATTGTATTTTATGTATTACAACAGTTTATTTATTTTTTCTTTTTTTTCGTGTCTTTCCTTTACCACAAGTATTTTCTGGGCTCATAAGGTCTGGTCACATTTACTGTCTTATCGCTGGATAAGTCAAAAGGGAATAGAGAGATAATGCCTGCTGTAACCCGGCTCACACAATCTTTTATGGTGTGAAACTATGATATTTTTCCCTGCATGGTCACAAAATAATAACTCCATAAACAATAAGAAGCAAATAGTTTTATAATTAATGACATAGAGGCCGAGGATGAAATGAAATGACATCTGGTAGTTGTCCGCCCAGTAAGGTATTTTGTGTTCTTGTTTACGTGGGTTATATTGGAGCCGGGGTGGCGAGTCATTGCCGGCCGCCTCTGTCGGATCTCGGTGGTCTGCACATAGCACTTAGTAGAGTAGTAACATAAAGCAGGGTCACTGACATTATCTAATAGGAATGCATCACACTTAATAATGACTTGTAGCACTTTGTATCTGAGGAGCTCGGTCACTCCGTGACAAGTTACACATTTTTCTCTTTACTCGACTATTGGAATTGGTTCTCATTTTCTCTCCAGAGGATAAGTATATAAATTGACCTTGTCAGGATTCGAACAAGTAAACTGCAGCTTAGACAAATATCAAAAAAGGAAATAGCGAGTTTAGAAGAGATCTGTCAGCGCTTCAGCTTCCTTTTCCTTCTACAAAATGAGAAAATAATGCAGAAAAGAACAATCAAAATGCAAATTATCTCTTAAAATATTATTACGTTGTGATATATTGGGGTCTGGATGATAGTTTAATGATATTATTTTAGATAAAATAATAAGATGTTGCATCATGTGTAATAATGGAGCCTATAATGGTGGAATGTGGAATGATGGAAGATGTTATGGTGGAAGATGTAATGGTGGAAGATGTAATGGTGGAATGTGTAATGATGGAACATGTTATGGTGGAAGATGTAATGGTGGAAGATGTAATGGTGGAAGATGTAATGGTGAAAGATGTAATGGTGGAAGATGTAGTGGAAGATGTAATGGTGGAAGATGTAATGGTGGAAGATGTAATGGTGGAAGATGTAATGGTGGAAGATGTAATGGTGGAAGATGTAACGGTGGAATGTGTAATGGTGGAATGTGTAATGGTGGAATGTGTAATGATGGAACATGTTATGGTGGAAGATGTAATGGTGGAATGTATAATGATGGAATGTGTAATGATGGAACATGTTATGGTGGAAGATGTAATGGTGGAATGTGTAATGATGGAACATGTTATGGTGGAAGACGTAATGGTGGAATGTGTAATGATGGAATGTGTAATGATGGAACATGTTATGGTGGAAGATGTAATGGTGAAATGTGTAATGATGGAATGTGTAATGATGGAACATGTTATGGTGGAAGATGTAATGGTGGAATGTGTAATGATGGAACATGTTATGGTGGAAGACGTAATGGTGGAATGTGTAATGATGGAACATGTTATGGTGGAAGATGTAATGGTGGAAGATGTCATGGTGGAAGATGTAATCGTGGAAGATGTAGTGGTGGGATGTGGAATGATGGAACATGTTATGGTGGAATGTGTAATGATGGAACATGTTATGGTGGAAGATGTAATCGTGGAAGATGTAGTGGTAGGATGTGTAATGATGGAAGATGTAATGGTGGAAGATGTAGTGGAAGATGTAATGGTGGAATGTGTAATGGTGAAATATGTTATGGTGGAAGATGTAGTGGTGGGGTGTGTAATGATGGAACATGTTATGGTGGAAGATGTAGTGGTGAAGCATGTAATAGTAGAATGTGTTATTGTGGAACATTCAATGGTGGATCATGTAATAGGGGAATGTACAATGGTTAAATGTGTAATGGTAGAACATGTAATGGTGAAATGTATAATGATGGAACATGTAACGGTAGATGTGTAATGGGGGAATTTGTTATGGTTGGACATGTGGTTATGGTTGTTATGGTTGGAGAAATGTGTAATGGTGGAAGATGTCATGTGGAATGTGTAATAGTAGAACATGTAACGGTTAAATGTGTAATGATGGGACCTGTTATGGTGAAGCGTGTAATGGTGGAAGATGTAATGGCGGAATGTTTAATCATGGATCATGTAATAGTGGAATGTACAATGGTGAAACATGTAGTGGTGGAATGTATAATGGTGGAACATGTAATAGTGGAACGTGTAATGGAGAAATGTGTATTGGTAGAATGTACAATGGTGAAACATGTAGTGGTGGATGTGTAAAGGGGGTTCTTGAATGAATTTTACCTCCTTTATACTGTATGTCATTGTATGATAATGAGGGCCAGGGATGATCTTACATTGGATGGGGTCATGTTCATCACTCTGTTAACACCCCCATATAGTGCACTGTTAGACACAATATACAGTGGCATGTCTAGCAGAAAGGGGTCTCAAAGCAAAAATCTAAATTGTTCTCTTATTGTGGTGTCTGATCTTGTCTCCTCCAGGACAAAAGGGTCTGGTGTTTATTCCCCTTAGTTTCCCAACCTTTTGGTCAATTCCCCTCTCCATTATTATAGAGACAATGAAAATAACTGGAGTTCTGCATCGTTTCTTTCCAATAGATGAAGGAATGGGACCCTATGGGGCCCCCTCTCTCCAAGGGTCACATGGTCTGTCACTATGGTTCGTGCACCTTATACAAATACCAACACCATTTCCTAATTATGAGCGCTATACTGTTACTCACCTCACATGATTCCTATGGTGACTGTGGGTTGTCACAGCTCCTACCGATCCAGTTACTAGTCAGCTGGGCACCTTCCCAGATTCAGAAAAGTCTCCTGTCTTCTTCCATGGCTCCACTGGATTGGAACTGTAACCATCCTTTCCTTTCTATATTATCTTTCCCCGAGTAGAGGGCAATTGGCATCAGCCTCATACGAGTTTTTTCCTTCCTCTGAATTTTAGATGGGAATCGATGGACCATCTTGTATTTTCAATAATCAACTATGAAAACAATGACCCCAAGTTACCTCAGTTAATAAAATAGGGTCCTCCATTCATTGCTCTTCAAGTCAGAAGTGTTGCTACGAAAAACATCATTCACTCTGGAGGACCTTACACATTACCCCATCACACTGACAGCCCGGTGACCATCACAGGAACTATGTCATTCTTAATTTCCCCTGCGGTGGCGCTGCAGAAAAACCGAATGCTTGCTACCAAGTTTCCCCCCAGAGGAACACCTTAAAGGGGTACTCCACCCCTAGACTTCTTATCTCCTATCCAAAGGGTAGGGGATAAGATGTCTAATCGTGGGAGACCCCCGCGATCTCCCTGCTGCACCTGGTGTTCAATTAGAGCGTCAGGTGCAGGGCCAGAGGCTCGTGAGGTCACGGCCATGCACCCTCAATGCAATTCTATGGTAGGGGGCCCCTTCCCATAGACTTGCATTTATGGGGGCGTGGCTGTGACATCACAGGCCTCCGCTCGCATTACCAGTCATTTGGCACAGAGCAAAGTTCGCTCCGTGCACTGGATATCTGGGGTGTCGCAGCTGAGATCACGGCAAACAGGCAATAGGGAACACTTAATCTCAGGCTAGGGGCACTGAAGATCTGGCAGGGAAGTGTGGGAGGTGCAGGGACTTTATAAGACAGTGTCAGGTGCAAACCGAAATTATGGGCGTACTGGCCCTTAAAATTTCAGGGCTCCGGCACGTGCACGCCCTAGGAGACGGGGACGCGCACGCTGGAGCTGAGACACAGCAGAGGAGGCGGCAGCAGTACTGGGTAAGTGACGGGCTGGGTTTCACATGCCGGCACGTCCCCCGATGCAAATCCCAGCCCCGCTGACAGCCGGGGACAAGTGAGCACCGCGCTCGCGGCCGGTGCAGGCGGCCGGAGCGCGAGACGCAACAGTAATATTGATACATTTTAGAAACATCCAGAATAATAAGGCAATGGCCGTGTTTTATCTATACCGGAGATCTGGGTCTCGTTAAAGTCCTTAAAATGCTTCATTTAAAAGTCTATTTCTGCATAAACCACCCAAGCACTTTGGCTTCCGCGGTGAAATAAAAAAAAAAAAAAAAAAATTAAATAAAACACTTGAACATTCATCGACCTGATAAACTGGCTACTATAATACGGAGCTTATTTTCTATTATTCATCTCCTCGGCTTGTCAGTCATGCCGCCTTTTTTTTTTTTTTTTTGCAAGCGATTTCCTATGTTTGTCCAATAATAGATAATTTGAGGATCCGCCATTGAAGAACGTCTATAAAGAGTTTCTCCTGTCAGCTCATTTCGTGAACCTTTGCGGAATACGGTTCCAGCGGTATCATAAACAATCATCATTGCATTGTAAAACAGGGAAATCTTCACTAAAACAGTGTTTTGATTCGGGTTGCCATAGCGATAAGTTCACGCTCACCTCTTCGGAGGCCTTATTATATGGAGTATCAGTGATTTGTTAGGTATGACTGGAGTTCATCTGTCAAAATGGGTTTTCCTTTTGTAAAATAATGATCTGGAGAATTCCTGAGTGGCAACAAATATTTTACAGCTTTAACGAGAAGCGGCGCGTGCTCCGGCGCCAAAAAATCTATGCCATTATTAAATTAGAATAAATCATTTTGTACAGATATATCACTGAGAAATCTGCAATTCTAATGGGAGCATTTATTTTTCATGCAAAGAGAATTATTAACTTTTACTTCAAAAATAAATTACATTAAATTTTTCATATAAACTCCCTAAAGCCAAAGCAAAAAAAAAAAATTGCTTATATGTGGAAAATGCAGGAAATGTATAGTATTCCTTTTCCGTTTGTGATATCATTGCAGTTTAAGCCATAACGTGCAGGAGAAAATGAATAATCACCTGGAGATGGAGATGGCGGGCCGGATTTGTGCGCCGGTTGTCAGCGCGCCGTCCCTGATTTATTCTCGGCCGCAGAGGATTATGAGAACGAAAGAAAAACAAGGACCGTCCGCCTGGGAAATGGCGGAATCTCACCTGCGCTCTTCAGAGGGTCCCGAGGGGATTGTCGGCCCATGATTGGGGATGAAGGCAATGAGCGGCGCGGGTTTCCTGGCTATGGTTAAGTCTTGGTTTAAATCTCTTTAGATCTAGTTGGCCTAGGAGGGAGCGAAGTTCTGCAGAAAATTGTCTCCTCTTCGGGGCCCGATTGGATCTTTTTTGTTTTCCAGTGGTAACTAAACCAATGCAACGTAAACTCCAATAATTGCAATGATATGTGCCCCAAAAGGAGATGTCCCCAGATTCTTCCATATTTTTCAAAATAAATGGTTCCTTGAGATGAAGGGCACATGTGAGGACATGTATAATACTGTTCAATTATTAGTGTTTAGATTCCAATAGTTCCCAAAAATAAACATAAAAAACATTCGGATTTGCTTCTCAGTTTCTCCGATATTTTTTTCAGTCTATCTTTGTTGGGTTTTTTGCCTTGCCTCGTAATGTGACTATTGATGCTAACAGGGCTGATTCAAGGATTTTTGCCACCCAAGACGAAAGCTAATTTTGCCAACTCCTTGACCCCGCCTATTGGCTCCCCCCTTTGACACACCCCACCTTACTCCTTACTACTAGGTGACACACTGTAACAAACCTCCTCCTCATGTAATCTCCTTACTACTGTGGTGACACACTGTAACAAACCTCCTCCTCATGTAATCTCCTCACTACTGGGGTGACACACTGTAACAAACCTCCTCCTCATGTAATCTCCTTACTACTGGGGTGGCACACTGTAACAAACTTCCTCCTCATGTAATCTCCATACTACTGGGGTGACACTGTAACAAACCTCCTCCTCATGTAATCTCCTTACTACTGGGGTGACACACTGTAACAAACCTCCTCCTCATGTGATTTCCTTACTACTGGGGTGACACACTGTAACAAACCTCCTCCTCATGTAATCTCCTTACTACTGGGGTGACACACTGTAACAAATCTCCTTCCATGTAATCTCCTTACTACTGGGGTGACACACTGTAACAAACCTCCTCCTCATGTAATCATCTTACTACTGGGGTGACACACTGTAACAAATCTCCTCCTCATGTAATCACCTTACTACTGGGGTGACACACTGTAACAAAACCTGAACTGAGTTCCTGCACTTTTTTCACAGCACGAAAACTGTTCCCATAAGCAGGACCAGCCCTTGAGTGGAAATCTTGGATGAGTTACCTCTCTTTTTTTCCCCCCAATGACTTGACCCCTGATTAAGCAGGATTTGTGCTTGTGTTGGTGGTAAATGGACGTGTCCTGTGTCCTCCATCACAATGCTGGCTTGAATTTGGGAACTGGCTACTTCCTGTTTCTGCGGCCTCCCTCAGACTACAATCCCCAGGATCCTTGGGGGGAGGTAATTTATTTCCCTCCCACACATCTTTTGCCCTACCCATTGCAGCACAGCCACGCTCCCTTTGATCACATGACCTGTCCGACATACCCTGACACGCAAGCTGTGGATCTGTGTAATGATGAATGCACATGTGCCCTGTATGTCCATTACTTAATTACTAAAGTAACAAAGATTATATAAATATATATATATATATATATATATATATATATATATATATATATACAGTATACTGATATAAAATTATTGCTAACATTTACTCTCAGCTGTAATATAATAATAGTTACAATCATAATGACCTAATTAAGTATAAGTAAAACCTGTTTCACTGCAATACTGAGAGAAATTATTGGATTTTACAAATATATAGATAGATAGATAGGTAGATAGATATGATATAGATAGATAGATATGAGATAGATAGATAGATAGATATAAGATAGATAGATATGAGATAGATAGATAGATATGAGATAGATAGATATGAGATAGATAGATAGATAGATATGAGATAGATAGATAGATAGATAGATATGAGATAGATAGATATGAGATAGATATGAGATAGATATGAGATAGATAGATAGATAGATAGATAGATATGAGATAGATAGATATGAGATAGATATGAGATAGATAGATAGATATGAGATAGATAGATATGAGATAGATAGATAGATATGAGATAGATAGATAGATAGATAGATATGAGATAGATAGATATGAGATAGATATGAGATAGATATGAGATAGATAGATAGATAGATAGATATGAGATAGATATGAGATAGATAGATATGAGATAGATATGAGATAGATAGATAGATAGATATATAGATAGATATGAGATAGATATTAGATAGATATGAGATACATATGAGATAGATAGATAGATATGAGATAGATAGATAGATAGATAGATATGAGATAGATACATAGATAGATATGAGATAGATATGAGATAGATAGATACATAGATAGATATGAGATAGATACATAGATAGATATGAGATAGATATGAGATAGATAGATAGATATGAGATAGATAGATAGATAGATAGATAGATAGATATGAGATAGATAGATATGAGATAGTTACATAGTTACATAGTTAGTACGGTCGAAAAAAAAAATATGTCCATCAAGTTCAACCAGGGAATTAAGGGGTAGGGGTGTGATAGATAGATAGATAGATAGATAGATAGATAGATAGATATGAGATAGATAGATATATAGATAGATAGATATGAGAAAGATAGATATGAGATAGATAGATATGAGATAGATAGATAGATATGAGATAGATAGATAGATATGAGATAGATAGATAGATATATAGATAGATATATATGAGATAGATATGAGATAGATAGATAGATAGATAGATAGATAGATAGATAGATATGAGATAGATAGATAGATAGATATGAGATAGATATGAGATAGATAGATAGATATGAGATAGATAGATATGAGATAAATAGATGGATAGATAGATATGAGATAGATAGATAGATAGATAGATAGATATGAGATAGATAGATAGATAGATATGAGATAGATAGATATGTTTATATTTTAGAGAAAATGCTGATACGTCTTCTACTATTAATAAAAGTGCATTATGTGTACAGATCAGGAACAAGTAAATGTAAAAAAATATCCCAAATTCATGTAAATCTGGATGGGAAGAGAATAGATCTTTTTGGATTGTACTGCACACGGTATATTCCTCGTAATGTTGTTACATATAAGTCCTTTCCCTGGGTTTCTCATCACATTACCCCCTTATTAGAGATTGAAATGTTACCTGTGGCGTTGAGGGTTGTGCATGTCATTAGTTCTATCATCACCTCCTGTATCCAGGCAAAGCCTAGATGATCATATGCCACTGTGCCGATAATATGTGCCGCAGCCGCCATTAACTTCTACTGTAATGAGCAGATGAGTGAATACGACCTGCGCGGCCGCACTGTTCATGACAAGGTGAATGTCAGCTCAAAAAAATATATATATATGTGGGTTATGTATAAATCTAATGGAGGTCATAAACAATGTCACTTTGAGAGGCTAACCAGCTCTGCTTAAAGGGGTACTCCAAAGGATAGGGGATAAGATGTCTGATCACGGGGGTCCCCCGCAATATAGCATGCGGCACCCACCTGTTTCTTGTCCAGAAGCGCTGGAGGGTCTGGGTCGCGACCACGGGAACAGAAGTCCGTGACGTCATGACTCCGCCCCCGTATTACGTCACTCCCCGTCCCCTCAATGCAAGTCTATGGGAGGGGGCGTGACATCATGACTCCGCCCCCGTGTGACATCACACCCCATCCCCTCAATGCAAGTCTATGGGAGGGGGCGTGACGTCATGACTCCGCTCCCGTGTGACGTCACGCCCCGTCCCCTCAATGCAAGTCTATGGGAGGGGGCGTGACATCATGACTCCACCCCCGTGTGACATCACACCCCATCCCCTCAATGCAAGTCTATGGGAGGGGGCGTGATGTCATGACTCCGCCCCTTGTGATGTCCACACCCCGTCCCCTCAATGCAAGTCTATGGGAGGGGGGCGTGACATCATGACTCCGCCCCCGTGTGACGTCACGCCCTGTCCCCTCAATGCAAGTCTATGGTAGGGGGCGTGACGGCCGTCACGCCCCCTCCCATAGACTTGCATTGAGGGGACGGGGCGTGACGTCACACGGGGGCGGAGTCATGACATCACGGACTTCCATTCCCGTGGTCGCGACCCAGACCCTCCAGCGCTTCCAAACAAGAAACAGGTGGGTGCCGCATGCTATATTGCGGGGGTCCCCAGCGGCAGGATCCCCCGTGATCAGACATCTTATCCCCTATCCTTTGGATAGGGGATAAGATGTCTAGGGGTGGAGTACCCCTTTAATGTGCAACAAAAATGGTTCCCCCCGAAAGACGAACTGTATATAACAGCAAAGTCACTTTTTCAGAAATTTGGGAACGTCACACAAATCCCATTGCAGATAAGGAATCGGTAAGAAACTAATGTAATGTGACAAACCATCTTTTCTCTTTATATCTGTTCATAACATGAGAGGTTACACAAGAAGCAAATAGGTAAGGGGGGGGGGGGGGCCCGTCACCGAAAGGGCTGCTGCCTACAGTCTATCACATTGCTGAGCTATTTAAGATTAAAAGGGGATCCCAGCGGGGTGCGGCAAAAAAAGGAAGTAAAATGGAACCATAGTAATCTTCCCAATCCCAGGCCATTCCGATAACCCCCAATCTTCATTGCTTTTGACTACTTCCAAAATGTGCGCAGTTGCTGTAAATATAAACATTTTTGTTCAAGAATAACAGTACAAATACACTGTGTGAACAGGAGAGGTATATAACTGCAATATTTCCCAGAAAGATCGCAATAATAGCAGCAGCATACAGATAGAACTGGAGGGGAGGTGTTTACTATATATACTGATTTCATAGACATAGCAGCAGAAGTATACAAATAGAACCGGGGGGCGGTGTAAAATTACTATGTATATCCTGATCTCATAGAGATAGCAGCAGTATACAGATAAAGCTAAAGGGGAGGTGTAAAATTACTATGTATATCCTGATCCCATTGAGATAGTAGCAGTAGTATACAGATAGAGCTGGAGGGGAGGTGTATAACTACTCTATATCCTGATCCCATTGAGATAGCAACAGTATACAAATAGAGCTGGAGGGGAGCTGTATAACTACTATATATACTGATCTCATAGAGATAACAGCAGCAGTATACAGATAGAGCTGGATGGGAGGTGTATAACTACTATATGTATATATATATATATATATATATATATATATATATATATATATATTGATCCCATAGAGATAACAGCAGCAGTATACAGATTGAGCTGGAGGGGAGGTGTTTAACTACTATATTTCCTGATCCCATAGAGATAGCAGCAGTATACAGATAGAGCTGGAGGGGGGGTGTATAACTACTATATATATCCTGATCCCATAGAGATAGTAGCAGTATACAGATAGAGCTGAAGGGGAAGAGTATAGCTACTAAATATCCTGATTCCATAAAGATACCAGCAGCAGTATACAGATAGAACTGGAGGGAATTTGAATACCTACTATATATCCTGACATTTTTTAATAGAAGTAAATTACACGTCTCAGTGTCGTCAGTGTTTGTGATACTTTGATTCTTGGGCAGGATAATGACTTGACACACTGTTGCCCTGCAGTGCTGGGGTCCTGGGTACAAACTTGACCAAGGAAACACCTGAATGGAGTTCGTAAAGTATGTTCTCCCCATGTTTGCATGGCTTTTCTATTTGTTTTCCATTTAAAGGAGTACCCCGCTGCTAGACATCTTATCCACCATACAAAGGATAGGGGATAAGATGTCTGATCATGGGGGTCCCACTGCTGCGGCCCCATGATCTCCCGCAGTACCCGGCATTCTAAAAGTGGTTGCGATGTTACGGTTATGCCCCTCGTGATGTCACGCCACGCCCCTTCCATTCCTGTCTATGGGAGGGGGCGTGTCAGACGACACGCCCCCTCCCATAGACAGGAATGGAGGGGGACTTGGCCGTGACTGCATGATCACGGCCTCCAGCTCCCAGCGCTCTGAACAAAATGTTGAGAACACTTGAGCACCGGAGTGCCCCTTTAAGATGCAGGGATAGTTTGATAAGGAATTTAGATTGTGAGCCCCAGTGGAGACAGGGCCAACTGTTGGTACAGCCCTACAGAATATGCTGCCGCTATACAAAGTCATTTTTTCTTTCACGCACGGCATCAAACCAGATGACATTTTCCAGTTTGGACAGATTTCTACCCAACGTGTATGAACAGCTTCACACTACACAAAGTTCACAACAATACACGTTGTAACAAACCATAACAAGAGTTCTACTCCTCACGGCTAATATTGTACCCAAAAAGTTACATTTTACCGGGTGAATCCGGGCTACCGGCCAATCGTGACTGAACTGTAAAGAATCCTGACCCGTCAGATTGTATCTAAACAACCAAATCTGCGCTGCTCAAAATGATGGAAATGTCAATATCCCAAAAGGTAGTTTTACGGTTCATTCAAGCACTGATAAGAAATCATTAGACTTTTTAAGAATATTGACGATGACGAGGAGGCATTAAATGGAGGGCGAAGTTTTATGCAGTTGGTTAGTCCCGGCACCGCTAATTGACTCTCTCTCGTCCTGGAGTCACTACATTTGAATTACTTCATCCGTTCTGATAAGACGGGAACATTCGAAATCTAAATTTTCTAATTTTGAATAAAGTTTGGTGAATTTTTACCAATTGGTAATTACATCCTATATATATATATCAAAAAATTCTTGAATTATCTTGGAAAACAAAAATTGAGATTTGGAATTTCGTTAAATACTTTCAACGAGCCTTTTAGTAACTATAAAAGTCAATACCCTCCCCGCAATAAGCTTACATGGTTGGAAACTGAAATATAGAATAAGACATTTGGCTTTATCGATCCTTTTTACGGTCTAAAAATAAAGAGTAATTATCTGCCCAGACTCATTAATTGATTTCGCTCTCCACGGGAAAAGTAAAAAAATCAACAATATATTGGCTCTTCCACCATAGATTATAATGTTTCTGCCAATAGTACTTAGGATATTATCTTTGTATACGCAGATGTAGCGAGATTAACGTTGGGCAATGCAGAAAAGATGGGTTTGTATCGGTCGTAATTCGTTATGATATAACAACGTGACAGTCGTGCAGTTAAATAGGACATAGGTAAATTTTATGCAATAACACGTTGACTTATCGGGGTACTCCGGTGGAAAACTTTTTTTTTTTTTTTTTAATTTTATCAACTGGTGCCAGAAAGTTATACAGATTTGTAAATTACTTCTATTTAAAAATATTAATCCTTCCAGTACTTATCAGCTGCTGTATGCTCTACAGGTAGTTTTGTAGTTCTTTCCAGTGTGACCAGAGTGCTCCATGCTGCCACCTCTGTCCAGAGGAACTGTCCAGAGCAAGAGCAAAACCCCATAGCAAACCTCTCCTGCTCTGGACAGTTCCTGATATGGACAGAGGTGTCAGCAGAGAGCACTGTGGTCAGACAGAAAAGAACTACACTACTTCCTCTGGAGTATACTGCAGCTAATAATTCCTGGAAGGATTAATATTTTTATATAAAAGTAATTTACAAATCTGATGATAATTTTTTTTTTTATTTCCTCTGGAGTACCCCTTTAAAGGAGATATCCAGTGGTGAACTCAGTGGTGACCAACTTATCCCCTATCCTAAGGTCGGACCCCCTGCCATCTCCTGTACGGAGCCCCGACAGCACGCGGGAAGGGGGCGTGTCGACCTCCGCACGAAGCGGTGGCCGACACGCCCCCTCAATACAACACTATGGCAGAGCCGAAGCGCTGCCTTCAGCAATCTCCGGCTCTGCCATAGCGATGTATTGAGGGGGCGTGTCGGCCGCCGCTTCGTGCAGAGGTCGACACCCGCTATCTGGCCAGAGAGCCTGGCCCCCGTAGAGAGAGATCGCAGGGGGCCCCAGCGGTCGGACCCCCCGCGATCTCAAACTTATCCCCTATCCTTAGGATAAGGGATACGTTTTTCACCACTGGACTACCCCTTTTAAGGGGTACTGCAGTGGAAAACCAAATCAACTGGTTCGGGAAACTTATACAGATTCATAAATTACTTCTATTAAAAAAAATGTAATCCTTCCAGTACTTATCAGCTGCTGTATGCTCCAGAGGAAGTTCTTTACTTTTTGAATTTATTTTCTGTCTGACCTCAATTCTCTCTGCTGCCACCTCTGTCTGTCTCAGGAACTGTCCAGAGGAGGAGAGGTTTGCTATGGGGCTTTGCTCCTACTCTGGATAGTTCCCGACACAGACAGAGTTGTCAGCAGAGAGCACTGTGGTAAGATTGGAAAGAACTACACAACTTCCTGTGGAGCATACAGCAGCTGATAAGTACTGGGAGAATTAAGATTTTTTTCATAGAAGTAATAAAAAATTCCACTGGAGTACCCCTTTAACCCCTTAACGACCACGAGGGAGATTTATCAAAATCTGTCCAGAGGAAAAGTTGCTTAGTTGTCCATAGCAACCAGTCAGCTCCCTACTTTCATTTTTAACAAGGCCCCTGCAAAATGAAAGAAGTGATCTGATTGGTTGTTACTAGCAACTGGGCAACTTTTCCTCCCGTTATGTCAAGCATGCTCAGGAGCTGAGTGCGCTTCTTACCCGGCAGCAGCCAGGACCCGCGGCTAGTACCGGACATTGCCGATCGGGCTGATGTCCGATATTAACCCTTTAGACGCCGCAATCAAAGTTGATCGCGGCATCTAAAACAGGAGAAAAGTGTTGCCGGTTAGCTCAGTGGGCTGTTCGGGACCGCCGCAGTGAAATTGCTTGAATCACCACCCTTTTCCCATGAAAAAAAAAAATGTACATAAAAATAAACATATGTGGTATCGCCTTGTGCATAAATGTCCGAACTAAACAAATATATCATTAATTAAACAGCACAGTCAATGGCGTACACGAAAAAAAAAAAATCCAAAATTGCGTAATTTTGGTCACTTTTTTTACCCTAAAAAAATGTATGAAAAGCGATCAAAAAGTCCCATCAAAACAAAAATGTTACCAATAAAAAATTCAGATCACGGCGAGAAAATGAGTCCACATATATATATATATATATATATATAGATATATATATATATATATATATATATATATATATATATATATCTTCGTATACGGAAAAATAAAAAAGTTACAGGGATCAGAACATGACAAGTTTACACATACTAATTTTGGTGCTTGTAGTTGTAATTTTTTTTAAGTAGTAAAATAAAATAAAACTTATATAAATTAGGTATCCTTGTAACCCTATGGACCTACAGAATAAAGATATGGTGTCATTTTTACCAAAAAGTGCACTGCATAGAATTGGAAGCCCCCAAAATGTACAAAATTGCATTATTTTTTTTTTTTTCAAATTTGCCCCACAAATATTTTTTTTCTGGTTTTGCTGTACATTTTTGGGTGAAATTATTAATTTCATTATAAAGTACAATTGGTGGCGCAAACAATAATCCCTCATATGGGTCTGTAGGTGCAAAATTGAAAGCGTAATGATTTTTAGAAGGTGATGAGGAAAAACCGAAAATGCAAAAACGGAAAAACCCTGTGTAAGGGGTTAAAGAACTTTTTTTGTGTAAAGCCGCACTGGTAAAGTTTATTCTATGATGGCAACTTGTTTACAAAAATTGCTTTGCTGGAAATTAAAAAAATTGTAAATGTTACTATGGCTTTGGAAATTAGTGAATGTTTTGGAAAGTTTGTTTTAATAAGGATTGGAATGGCCAGACGTACGTTTTGACCTCGAAATTCCTTCCCTTTGTTTTTAGAGGTCCTCTGTGGACAATCAGAGCAATGCTTGGACAGTCACTTGGGAGAGCTGGATACTTGAATCGGTGCCGTGCAGGAAACAGCAATCAGAATCAGTTACTTTAGGTTGTCAAAAGCAGGAAAAGCAGGTTCATTGTAAGACAACGTGTTTCAAGGGGTCATACCCCTCTTCATCAGGTCATCAGAGGGGTACAACCCCTCAAAACGCGTTGTCTTTACAAGGACCTGACAAAGAGGGGTATAACCTGCCAAAACGCGTTGCCTTTACAATCAATGTGCTAATCTGCTTTTAACATCTTGAAGTACCTGATAGCTGTGTAATGCATGGCGCCCATTCAAGTATCCAGCTTTCCCAGGTGGCCGTTCGAGCATCGCTTTGATGACACCCAGAGAACCTCTACCTTTGCCTTCACTGTGCTACAGTATGTGGGAGGATAACTACAGTCTGCAGGAGGATAACGTGTTTCGAGGGGTTATACACTTCTTCATCAGGTCAACAAACCTGACGAAGTCTGTTGCCTTTATAAAAAAAATCTG
This sequence comes from Hyla sarda, assembly GCF_029499605.1. NCBI lineage: Eukaryota > Metazoa > Chordata > Amphibia > Anura > Hylidae > Hyla > Hyla sarda. The sequence goes on from NC_079194.1 coordinate 10,546,991, forward strand.
CTATTCTGTTTCTAACATCCTGAAGTACCTGATTACTGTTTCATGCGCTGTGCCTATTAAAGTATCCAACTTTCCTGAGTGACCATCTGAGCATTGCTCCGATCACCCCCAGAGAACCTCTACTTTTGCCCAAACTATGCAACAGTCTGCAGGAGAATAACGTGTTTCGATGGCTTAACCCCTCTTCATCAGATCTGAAGACCTGACAAAGAGGGGTACAACTGTCAGGAGCCGTGAGGTTAAATGGTTCTGATAGCTCTCACTCTCTTTTGTTTTGCCTTGGGCTATGCCCAGCTGTCTGGACTGGTCAGCTGATCTTGATGTGAGCACCTGGTCTGGGCCTATTTAAGCTGGCAGTCTACTTCCAATCGTTGCCTGCTATAGAGCTCAGTTTGTACTCCTAGCTAGCTTATTACTGTATCCAGGGCCGGCCTTAGGTGTTCAGGCGCTCTGTGCGAGCTAACCTTGTGGCTCCCCCCCCCCCCCCCCCCTATTGCCCCATAAACATACACAAAGAGGAACAAAATTTGTAACAAATCTTTTTAAATATTTAATAATTCCCCTGCCCCCTTAATCAGTCCCATGTCCCCCTTAATCAGATGCAGTATAGTTCCCCTGCATTAGGTGCAGTATAGCTCCCCACATTAGGTGCAGTATAGCTCCCCACATTAGGTGCAGTATAGTTCCCCACATTAGGTGCAGTATAGTTCCCCACATTAGGTGCAGTATAGTTCCCCACATTAGGTGCCATATAGTTCCCCCCACATTAGGTGCCATATAGTTCCCCCTACATTAGGTGCAGTATAGTTCCCCCACATTAGGTGCAGCATAGTTCTCCACATTAGGTGCAGTATAGTTCCCCACATTAGGTGCAGTATAGTTCTACATATTAGGTGCAGTATAGTTCCCCCACATTAGGTGCAGTATAGTTCCCCATATTAGGTGCCATATAGTTCCCCACATTAGGTGCCGTATAGTTCCCCACATTAGGTGCAGTATAGTTCCCCACATCAGGTGCAGTATAGTTCCCCCACATTAGGTGCAGTATAGTTCCCCTACATTAGGTGCCATATAGTTCCCCACATTAGGTGCAGTATAGTTCCCCACATTAGGTGCAGTATAGTTCCCCACATTAGGTGCCGTATAGTTCCCCACATTAGGTGCAGTATAGTTCCCCCACATTAGGTGCAGCATAGTTCCCCACATTAGGTGCAGTATAGTTCCCCCACATTAGGTGCAGCATAGTTCCCCACATTAGGTGCAGTATAGTTCCCCACATTAGGTGCAGTATAGTTCCTCCCACATTAGGTGCAGTATAGTTCCCCACATTAGGTTCAGTATAGTTCCCCCACATTAGGTGCAGTATAGTTCCCCCATATTAGGGGCAGTATAGTTCCCCCACATTAGGGGCAGTATAGTTCCCCCACATTAGGTGAAGTATAGTTCCCCATATTAGGTTCAGTATAGTTCCCCCACATTAGGTGCAGTATAACTCCCCACATTAGGTTCAGTATAGTTCCCCCACATTAGGTGCAGTATAGTTCCCCCCACATTAGGTTCAGTATAGTTCCCCCACATAAGGTGCAGTATAGCTCCCCCACATTAGGTGCAGTATAGTTCCCCCACATTAGGTGCAGTATAGCCCCACATTAGGAAGAAGCAGGTTCCCCACATTAGGTAGTAGCAGGTTCCCCAAATTCGGTAGCATTGTCGTTCACCCATCCCCCCCCCCCCCGCCTCACACACAGACAGACAGACAGACAACCACACATGCACACATACACATAGACAACCTTACCTGTCCTGCGCTGCACTTCTCTTCTCTTCACCGGCGGCCTGACGAGTGACGTCACTGACGTCCTGTGCGGTTCTGCGGAGGTACGTCACATGTGCGACATCCCTCTTCAGACTCCGACCGCCAGCCAACCGGAGACGCAGAGGAGGGCGGGGTAAGTGAATCCTTCCGGGGTAATGAAGAAAACTGTGCCCTGAAGCGGAATGTGACCTTCCGCATAGGGATACAGTTGAGGGAGGGTAGTGGGAATGTGATGAGAGGGAGCGGCCTGCAAAGCAGAAAACTGTGTCACTGTGCGGAGGGTCACATTCCACTACAGGGCACAGTTTTCTTCATTACATCGGCATTTAGCGCTGCTTGCACGAAGCAGGGCTAAATCATGGGCGTCGGGCAATACAAATACTTGGTGCGAGCTGTGTCGGCCGCCCGGCGCCCCTGTTGCTATGGCGCCCTGTGCGGTCGCACAGCTCACACACCCCTAAGGCCGGCCCTGAATGTATCTGTTATGTCTGGCATTTTGACCCTTTGGCTCCACTCTCTGACTCTTCTCTCTGGTATTAGCAATTTTTGAACTCTGACAAACTACTGGCTTTTGACGCAGAATAGTGGACTTTGACTTACTGTGTGAGTGTGTTAGTTTTGCTTTGTTAGTTGGTCTGTTCCCTACTGTTCCTTGACCTGAGTCTGTATTATTGTATTTTATTATTTATTTTGACTCATTCCCTGCCCATATGTGACAATAACCCCTCGAAACGTGTTGCCAATACAATAAACCTGCTATTCTGTTTATAACATCCTGAAGAACCTGATTGCTGTTTCACGCAAGTATTAAAGTATCTAACTTTCTGAGTTACCATCTGAGCATTGCTCTGATCACCCCCAGAGAACCTCTACATTTGCCCGCACTGTGCTACAGTCTGCAAAAGGATAACTACAGTCTGTGGAAAGATAACAGGTTTCAGCAGGTTATACTCCTCTTCATCAGGTCTGATCACCCCCAGAGAACCTCGTCTTTTGCCCGTCCTGTGGTACAGTCTGCGGAAGGATAACTACAGTCTGTGGGAGGATAACGCATTTCGAGGGTTTATATCCCTCTTTGTCTGATCGTAGGAACGGACAACAAGGGGTATATAACCCTGTCACGATGCCGGCTGGCAGGTAGTGGATCCTCTGTGCCAGAGAGGGATTGGCGTGGACCGTGCTAGAGGATCGGTTCTAAGTCACTACTGGTTTTCACCAGAGCCCGCCGCAAAGCGGGATGGTCTTGCTGCGGCGGTAGTGACCAGGTCGTATCCCCTAGCAACGGCTCAACCTCTCTGGCTGCTGAAGATAGGCGCGGTACAAGGGAGTAGACAGAAGCAAGGTCGGACGTAGCAGAAGGTCGGGGCAGGCAGCAAGGATCGTAGTCAGGGGCAACGGCAGGAGGTCTGGAACACAGGCTAGGAACACACAAGGAAACGCTTTCACTGGCACGATGGCAACAAGATCCGGCGAGGGAGTGAAGGGGAAGTGAGGTGATATAGGGAAGTGCACAGGTGTAAACACTAATTGGAACCACTGCGCCAATCAGCGGCGCAGTGGCCCTTTAAATCGCAAAGACCCGGCGCGCGCGCGCCCTAGGGAGCGGGGCCGCGCGCGCCGGGACAGAACTGACGGAGAGCGAGTCAGGTACGGGAGCCGGGGTGCGCATCGCGAGCGGGCGCTACCCGCATCGCGAATCGCACCCCGGCCGGAGGCAGTATCGCAGCGCCCCGGGTCCGTGGAACCGACCGGAGCGCTGCGGTGAGGAGAGTGTAGCGAGCGCTCCGGGGAGGAGCGGTGACCCGGAGCGCTCGGCGTAACAGTACCCCCCCCCTTGGGTCTCCCCCTCTTCTTGGAGCCTGAGAACCTGAGGATCAGACTTTTGTCCAGGATATTGTCCTCAGGTTCCCAGGACCTCTCTTCTGGACCACAACCCTCCCAATCCACTAAAAAGAAGGTTTTCCCTCTGACCTTTTTAGATGCTAAAATTTCTTTGACGGAGAAGATGTCCGAGGAGCCGGAGACAGGAGTGGGGGGAACAGATTTGGGAGAGAAACGGTTAATGATAAGTGGTTTAAGAAGAGAAACGTGAAAGGCATTAGGAATACGAAGAGAAGGAGGAAGAAGAAGTTTGTAAGAGACAGGATTAATCTGGCGCAAAATCTTGAAAGGACCAAGATAGCGTGGTCCCAACTTATAGCTAGGGACACGGAAGCGGACATATTTAGCGGAGAGCCATACCTTGTCTCCAGGGGAAAAAATGGGAGGAGCTCTTCTTTTCTTATCCGCGAATCTCTTCATGCGTGAAGAAGCCTGTAAGAGAGAATTTTGGGTCTCTTTCCATATGGTGGAAAGATCACGAGAAATTTCATCCACAGCGGGCAGACCGGAGGGCAAGGGGGTAGGGAGGGGGGGAAGAGGGTGACGGCCGTACACCACGAAAAACGGGGATTTGGAGGAAGATTCAGAGATTCTGAAATTATACGAGAATTCGGCCCAAGGTAGAAAATCTGCCCAGTCATCCTGGCGGGAGGAAACAAAATGTCGTAAATAGTCACCCAAGACCTGGTTAATTCTTTCTACTTGTCCATTGGATTGAGGATGGTATGCAGAAGAAAAATTTAATTTAATCTTGAGTTGTTTACAGAGAGCCCTCCAGAATTTAGACACAAATTGGACGCCTCTATCCGAGACGATCTGTGTAGGCAACCCGTGAAGACGAAAAATGTGTACAAAAAATTGTTTAGCCAACTGAGGCGCTGAAGGAAGACCAGGAAGAGGGATGAAATGTGCCATTTTGGAGAATCGATCAACGACCACCCAAATAACAGTGTTGCCATGGGATGGGGGTAAGTCAGTAATAAAATCCATACCAATCAGAGACCAAGGTTGTTCGGGGACAGGCAGAGGATGAAGAAAACCAGCGGGCTTCTGGCGAGGAGTCTTATCCCGGGCACAGATAGTGCAGGCTCGTACAAAGTCCACCACATCAGTCTCTAGAGTCGGCCACCAATAGAAGCGAGAGATGAGTTGCACAGATTTCTTGATGCCCGCATGACCTGCGAGATGGGAGGAGTGACCCCATTTGAGGATTCCGAGGCGTTGGCGTGGAGAAACAAAGGTCTTTCCTGGAGGAGTTTGCCTGATGGAGGCTGGAGAAGTGGAAATCAGGCAGTCAGGAGGAATGATGTGTTGAGGAGAGGGTTCAATTTCAGAAGCATCTGAGGAACGAGAGAGAGCATCGGCCCTAATGTTCTTATCAGCAGGCCGAAAGTGAATTTCAAAATTAAATCGGGCAAAGAACAGAGACCATCTGGCCTGACGAGGATTCAGCCGTTGGGCAGACTGGAGGTAGGAGAGGTTCTTGTGATCGGTGTAAATAATAACTGGAAATCTTGATCCCTCCAGCAGATGCCTCCATTCCTCAAGTGCTAATTTAATGGCTAGAAGCTCTCGATCCCCGATGGAGTAGTTCCTCTCCGCCGGAGAGAAGGTCCTAGAAAAAAAACCACAAGTAACAGCATGCCCGGAAGAGTTTTTTTGTAGAAGGACAGCTCCAGCTCCCACTGAGGAGGCATCAACCTCCAATAGGAAGGGTTTAGATGGGTCAGGTCTGGAGAGCACGGGAGCCGAAGAAAAGGCAGACTTGAGTCGTTTAAAGGCGTCTTCCGCTTGAGGAGGCCAAGACTTGGGATCGGCATTTTTTTTGGTTAAAGCCACAATAGGAGCCACAATGGTAGAAAAATGTGGAATAAATTGCCTGTAATAATTGGCGAACCCCAAAAAACGTTGGATGGCACGGAGTCCGGAGGGGCGTGGCCAATCTAAGACGGCAGAGAGTTTATCTGGGTCCATTTGTAGTCCCTGGCCAGAGACCAAGTATCCTAGAAAAGGAAGAGATTGGCATTCAAACAGACATTTCTCTATTTTGGCATAGAGTTGATTATCACGAAGTCTCTGAAGAACCATACGGACATGCTGGCGGTGTTCTTCTAGATTGGCAACAACACAGGAGTATAGGAGATCACGAAAAATTTCATTAACAAAGTCCTGGAAGACGGCAGGGGCGTTGCACAGGCCAAAGGGCATGACCAGATACTCAAAGTGTCCATCTCTGGTGTTAAATGCCGTTTTCCATTCATCCCCCTCTCTGATGCGGATGAGATTATAAGCACCTCTTAAGTCCAGTTTGGTAAAAATATGGGCACCTTGGAGACGATCAAAGAGTTCAGAAATGAGGGGTAGGGGGTAGCGGTTCTTAACCGTGATTTTATTAAGACCGCGGTAGTCAATGCAAGGACGTAGAGAGCCATCTTTTTTGGACACAAAGAAAAATCCGGCTCCGGCAGGAGAGGAGGATTTACGGATAAAGCCCTTTTTTAAATTTTCCTGGACGTATTCAGACATGGCAAGAGTCTCTGGGACGGACAGAGGATAGATTCTGCCCCGGGGTGGAGTAGTGCCCGGGAGGAGGTCAATAGGACAATCATAAGGCCTGTGAGGAGGTAGAGTCTCAGCTTGTTTTTTGCAAAAAACGTCCGCAAAGTCCATATAGGCCTTAGGGAGACCGGTTACAGGAGGAACCACAGAGTCACGGCAAGGGTTACTGGGAACCGGTTTTAGGCAGTCCTTGGAACAAGAGGGCCCCCAACTCTTGATCTCCCCAGTGGACCAATCCAGGGTTGGGGAATGGAGTTGAAGCCAGGGAAGTCCAAGGAGAATTTCCGAAGTGCAATTGGGGAGGACCAAAAGTTCAATCCTCTCGTGATGAGATCCGATGCACATTAGAAGGGGCTCCGTGCGGAAACGTATAGTACAGTCCAATCTTTCATTGTTTACACAATTGATGTAGAGGGGTCTGGCGAGACTGGTCACCGGGATGTTGAACCTGTTGACGAGAGAGGCCAAAATAAAATTTCCTGCAGATCCAGAGTCCAAGAAGGCCACAGCAGAGAAGGAGACGGCAGAGGCAGACATCCGCACAGACACAGTAAGACGTGGAGAAGCAGAGTAGACATCAAGGACTGTCTCACCTTTGTGCGGAGTCAGCGTACGTCTTTCCAGGCGGGGAGGACGGATAGGACAATCCTTCAGGAAGTGTTCGGTACTAGCACAGTACAGGCAGAGATTCTCCATGCGGCGTCGTGTCCTCTCTTGAGGTGTCAGGCGAGACCGGTCGACCTGCATAGCCTCCACGGCGGGAGGCACAGGAACAGATTGCAGGGGACCAGAGGAGAGAGGAGCCGGGGAGAAGAAACGCCTCGTGCGAACAGAGTCCATATCCTGGCGAAGCTCCTGACGCCTTTCGGAAAAACGCATGTCAATGCGAGTGGCTAGGTGAATGAGTTCATGTAGATTAGCAGGGATTTCTCGTGCGGCCAGAACATCTTTAATGTTGCTGGATAGGCCTTTTTTAAAGGTCGCGCAGAGTGCCTCATTATTCCAGGATAATTCTGAAGCAAGAGTACGGAATTGTACGGCATACTCGCCAACGGAAGAATTACCCTGGACCAGGTTCAACAGGGCAGTCTCAGCAGAAGAGGCTCGGGCAGGTTCCTCAAAGACACTTCGAATTTCCGAGAAGAAGGAGTGTACAGAGGCAGTGACGGGGTCATTGCGGTCCCAGAGCGGTGTGGCCCAAGCTAGGGCTTTTCCAGACAGCAGGCTGACTACGAAAGCCACCTTAGACCTTTCAGTGGGGAACTGGTCCGACATCATCTCCAAGTGTAATGAACATTGGGAAAGAAAGCCACGGCAAAACTTAGAGTCCCCATCAAATTTATCCGGCAAGGATAGTCGTAGTCCAGAAGCGGCCACTCGCTGCGGAGGGTGTGCAGGAGCTGGCGGAGGAGATGATTGCTGGAGCTGTGGTAGTAACTGTTGTAGCATAACAGTCAGTTGAGACAGCTGTTGGCCTTGTTGCGCTATCTGTTGTGACTGCTGGGCGACCACCGTGGTGAGGTCAGCGACAACTGGCAGAGGAACTTCAGCGGGATCCATGGCCGGATCTACTGTCACGATGCCGGCTGGCAGGTAGTGGATCCTCTGTGCCAGAGAGGGATTGGCGTGGACCGTGCTAGAGGATCGGTTCTAAGTCACTACTGGTTTTCACCAGAGCCCGCCGCAAAGCGGGATGGTCTTGCTGCGGCGGTAGTGACCAGGTCGTATCCCCTAGCAACGGCTCAACCTCTCTGGCTGCTGAAGATAGGCGCGGTACAAGGGAGTAGACAGAAGCAAGGTCGGACGTAGCAGAAGGTCGGGGCAGGCAGCAAGGATCGTAGTCAGGGGCAACGGCAGGAGGTCTGGAAACACAGGCAAGGAACACACAAGGAAACGCTTTCACTGGCACGATGGCAACAAGATCCGGCGAGGGAGTGAAGGGGAAGTGAGGTGATATAGGGAAGTGCACAGGTGTAAACACTAATTGGAACCACTGCGCCAATCAGCGGCGCAGTGGCCCTTTAAATCGCAAAGACCCGGCGCGCGCGCGCCCTAGGGAGCGGGGCCGCGCGCGCCGGGACAGAACTGACGGAGAGCGAGTCAGGTACGGGAGCCGGGGTGCGCATCGCGAGCGGGCGCTACCCGCATCGCGAATCGCACCCCGGCCGGAGGCAGTATCGCAGCGCCCCGGGTCCGTGGAACCGACCGGAGCGCTGCGGTGAGGAGAGTGTAGCGAGCGCTCCGGGGAGGAGCGGGGACCCGGAGCGCTCGGCGTAACAAACCCCTCAAAACACGTTGCCTTTACAATAAATCTGCTATTCTGTTTGTAACATCATGAAGTACCCGATTGCTGTTTCCTGCACAGTGCCTATTCAAGTATCAAGCTTTCCAGAGTGAATGACTGAACATCCTACCGATCATCCCTCAGAGAACCCCTACGTTTGCCCATCCTGTGGTACAGTCTGCAGGAGGATAACGTGTTTCAAGGGGTTATACTCCACTTTGTTAGGTTGTCAAACCTGATGAAGAGGGGTATATAACCCCTGGAAACTTGTTGCCTTTACAATAAATCGGCTATTCTGTTTTTAACTATTTAAGTATCAAGCTTTCCCTTGTGACCGACCGAGCATCCCACCCCTCAGAGAACCTCTACATTTGCTCACCCTTTTGAAGGATTTATGAATGCCTTTACAATAACTCTGCTATTCTGTTTCTAACATCCTTAACCCCTTAAGGACTCAGCCCATTTTGGCCTTAAGGACTCAGACAATTAAATTTTTACGTTTTCATTTTTTCCTCCTCGCCTTCTAAAAATCATAACTCTTTTATATTTTCATCCACAGACTAGTATGAGGGCTTGTTTTTTGCGCGACCAGTTGTCCTTTGTAATGACATAACTCATTATATCATAAAATGTATGGCGCAACCAAAAAACACTATTTTTGTGGGGAAATTAAAACAAAAAACGCAATTTTGCTAATTTTGGAAGGTTTTGTTTTCACGCCGTACAATTTATGGTAAAAATGACGTGTGTTCTTTATTCTGAGGATCAATACGATTAAAATGATACCCATTATTACATACTTTTATATTATTGTTGCGCTTAAAAAAAATCACAAACTTTTTAACCAAATTAGTACGTTTATAATCCCTTTATTTTGATGACCTATAACTTTTTTATTTTTCCGTATAAGCGGCGGTATGGGGGCTCATTTTTTGCGCCATGATCTGTACTTTTTTTTTATACCACATTTGCATATAAAAAACTTTGAATACATTTTTTATAATTTTTTTTTAATAAAATGTATTAAAAAAGTGTTACGCCGAGCGCTCCGGGTCCCCGCTCCTCCCCGGAGCGCTCGCAGCGTTCTCTCATTCGCAGCGCCCCGGTCAGACCTGCTGACCGGGTGCGCTGCGATATTACTCCCAGCCGGGATGCGATTCGCGATGCGGGACGCGCCCGCTCGCGATGCGCATCTCGGCTCCCGTACCTGACCCGTTCCCCGTCTGTGTTGTCCCGGCGCGCGCGGCCCCGCTCCTTAGGGCGCGCGCGCGCCGGGTCTCTGCCATTTAAAGGGCCGCTGCGCCACTGATTGGCGCAGCAGGCCTAATCAGTATTCTCACCTGTGCACTCCCTATTTATACCTCACTTCCCCTGCACTCCCTCGCCGGATCTTGTTGCCATTGTGCCAGTGAAAGCGTTTCCTTGTGTGTTCCTAGCCTGTGTTCCAGACCTCCTGCCGTTGCCCCTGACTACGATCCTTGCTGCCTGCCCTGACCTTCTGCTACGTCCGACCTTGCTCTTGTCTACTCCCTTGTACCGCGCCTATCTTCAGCAGTCAGAGAGGTTGAGCCGTTGCTGGTGGATACGACCTGGTTGCTACCGCCGCTGCAAGACCATCCCGCTTTGCGGCGGGCTCTGGTGAATACCAGTAGCAACTTAGAACCGGTCCACCAGCACGGTCCACGCCAATCCCTCTCTGGCACAGAGGATCCACCTCCAGCCAGCCGAATCGTGACAAAAAGTAGGAATTTTGGAAATTTTTTTTTTTCGTTCACGCCGTTAACCGTATGGGATCATTAACATTTTATTTTAATAGTTCGGACATTTACGCACGCGGCGATACCAAATATGTCTATAAAAAAAAATTTTTGCGCTTTTTGGGGGTAAAATAGGAAAAAACGGACGTTTTACTTTTTTATTGGGGGAGGGGATTTTTCACTTTTTTTTTACTTTTACTTTTACATTTTTTTACTTTTTTTTTTTACACTTGAATAGTCCCCATAGGGGACTATTCATAGCAATACCATGATTGCTAATACTGATCTGTTCTATGTATAGGACATAGAACAGATCAGTATTATCGGTCATCTCCTGCTCTGGTCTGCTCGATCACAGACCAGAGCAGGAGACGCCGGGAGCCGCACGAAGGAAGGAGAGGGGACCTCCGTGCGGCGTTATGAATGATCGGATCCCCGCAGCAGCGCTGCGGGCGATCCGATCATTCATTCAAATCGCGAACTGCCGCAGATGCCGGGATCTGTATTGATCCCGGCACCTGAGGGGTTAATGGCGGACGCCCGCGAGATCGCGGGCGTCGGCCATTGCCGGCAGGTCCCTGGCTGCGAATAGCAGCCGGGATCAGCCGCGCATGACACGGGCATCGCTCCGATGCCCGCAGTTATGCTTAGGACGTAAATGTACGTCCTGGTGCGTTAAGTACCACCGCACCAGGACGTACATTTACGTCCTGCGTCCTTAAGGGGTTAAAGGAGTACTCCGGTGGAAAACTCTTTTTTTTTATCAACCGGTGGCAGAAAGTTAAACAGATTTGCAAATTACTTCTATTAAAAAATCTTAATCCTTCCAGTACTTATTAGCTGCTGATTACTACAGAGGAAATTATTTTCTTTTTGGAACACAAAGCTCTGTCCATTTTTAGGAACTGTCCAGAGCAGCATATGTTTTCTATGGGGATTTTCTCCTACTCTGGACAGTTCTTAACAGATATGTCAGCAGAGAGCACTGTGGTCATAATTTCAGCAGAGAGCTCTGTGTTTCAAAAAGAAAATAATTTCCTCTGTAGTATTCAGCAGCTAATAAGTACTGAAAGGATTAAGATTTTTTAATAGAAGTAATTTACAAATCTGTTTAACTTTCTGGCACCAGTTGATTAAAAAAAAAAAGTTTTCCACCGGAGTACCCTTTTAAGTATCTGATTGCTATTTCGCATATTAAAGTATCCAACTTTCCGAGTGACCATCCGAGCATTGCTAAGATCACCCCCAGAAAACCTCTACTTTTGCCCGCACTGTGCTACAGTCTGTGAGAGGATAACTACAGTCTGCTTTCTTGCTTTTAACAAGTACCCGATTGATGTCTCCGTCACAGCGCCTATTCAATTATCCAGCTTTCCCGAGTTACCATTCGAGCATTGCTCCGAGGACCTCTTTGTTTTTCCACACTGTGCTACAGTCGGCGGGTGGATATCTCACTGCTAAGCGGACCTGTGAAGGACCATCGAGATCCTTTCAATACTTTCCACCCATTAAAGGCGAGCGACAGTGTTGCGCCTGTAGCGCAACGTCACCAGGTGAGTGAAAACTACATCGCACCCACCACATCCGTATACTTGTAGGTTTTACGGCACCTTGCTCTGCCTCCATTTTTTGTCTTGCCTACTACTCCCTTTGTTTTTAGAGGTAAATTACACAGAAGACCCCGATTAAACCAACAATTTACAGGATAAAGATATTGAGAAGCGGCTGCTAAAGAGTGACAGGTGACAAGTCCAGGAAATGTCTGATCGCAGATATTAAATCCTGTTAACGTGTTTAAGATGGACCTGAAGTGCTTCTCCGCGTCCCTCCGATCCGCACATCCACCTGCTCCGAGCAACTGCTTCCCGATCAATAATTAAGGAACCTTTGCTTTTCCGATCTATAGAAAGTTATTGATATTTTTACTGAAAAACAGTCAATACGGCTGGATAAATCATCTGGTAAAACCTTTTAATGGCTCTGAGTTGACGGTGAGAAGTAAACGTATTGATTCGATCAAAGGGAACTATTTTATCCCAAAGCCTCCAAGATCACCCTTATCGCCTTTCTATTAAGGTTTTTATTATTTGTTAGCATCAACTCTATGGTAATCCATAAACAAAGTGTTGTTACCGTTTTCTTTTATTACCTATTTTATGAGGATATCTATAGAAAACTATGACAATAATTAAAGGGGTACTCCAATCCAAAGGATAGGGGATAAGCGTCTGATCTGAAAAGTGCCTGAGGGTCTAACCTCTAGGACCCATTGCATTCTCCAGAGGGGCACGCACCCAAATCTCCCTTTGCGCAGGACCAGTATGCCACATCCATGCATTCTCCATGGGATGGTCAGAGGTACTGCAAGTGCATTACTCATGTATCTTTGGTGCTCCCAAAGTTAAGACATGGAGGGTTGTGTTTACCCCACACTCTGTGCACAGGGAAATTTGGGTGCCATTCTGGAGATGGCAGGTGGTCCCAGAAGTCAAACACCACCCGCACCCCGTGACCAGACACTTATCCCCTATCCTGTGGATGGAGGATATGTTTGCAGATGCTGCAGTCCCCCTTTACAAATGACTAGTACTTTGGCCTATTATGCATTATCATTTTTTACAGGAAGTAATTAATCATAACAAACACCTACACACACCTACACCTACACAAACACCTACACTACCCTCTAGTGCAAATGCAATATATATATATATATATATATATATATATATATATATATATATACTAAAAGAAATAAAAAATACACATATGAGGCCACATTAATGAAAGGAACAGATAGGTGCTGATTCGATGGTTGGGCCATAAGACAATTCATCCTAGAGAGTAAAAGATGGATATATAAAGGATACATAAATGTCAAATACCCAAGTTTGGTTGCTATAAAATCCTATGCACATAGTTTTAACAACCAGATAGCAGGTGTTAGGTGAAGATCTCTGTGAGGGACACCGAACAGTGTACAACAGAGATAGAAGTAGGAGCCACATACTGTATATAATAACTGTAGTAAAGCAGCAGAGAGAGTTCTGCTCTGTCCAAAATCTGTTTTAATTGAAAGTTAACCCTCTAGTGCAATGTATTTTGTTCAACCTGTCAGTTACTCATTGCCAAATAATATACAATACTATAGATGCCATACCGACCAAGGATATACCCTGCACGTGTTTTGCCAGGTGACTTCTTCCAGGAGACATGTTACATAGTGGTTTATTTAAAGTTTATTAAAAGTTGTTAAGACCATGGTTTGTACCCTAAATAATGAGAGAATTCATTATTATTTGTATCATGTCAGGTATGATTGCCTGTAATCTGATCATATTGAAGGGATGTAATCTCTGCACTCAGATACAAGGGAAATTTTTTATTTCTATGGAGAGCTCTATAATTGCCGCTGCCATTTTTTAGAATTCAACTTCGCATGCCCTCAAAGTTAATATCGCTCATCATGCAGGGAGCAGGCACTGACATGTATTCAATATGGATAATCCGTCTAGTTTAAAATTCTGTTTCAAAACACACAAAAAGCAAAAGATAAAATACATTTCTTGTTTACATGTTTCTGCTTTTTCGGGGAACACAAGAGAATTTTCAATGTAGACTTTATGAACTGTCTTTTAATTTTTTTCATGGTCGGAAGTGTATGAAGAACACAACTGTAAATGTGTAAGATTAAAGTTCTAAAATGTATTTAATGAAATTGTATTTGATGGAATACAACCATGAATAATATATATCTATCTCATATCTATCTATCTATCTCATATCTATCTATCTAACTCACATCTATCTATCACATATCTCTCTATCTATCTATCTATCTCAAATCTATATATCTATCTATCTCATATCTATCTATCTCATATCTAACTATCTATCTCATATCTATCTATTTATCTCATATCTATCTATCCAACCCGTATCTATCTATCTCATATCTATATATCTATCTATCTCATATCAATCTATCTATCTATCTATCTATCTATCATCTAACCAACCCATATCTATCTATCTCATATCTATCTATCTATTTATCTATCTATACCTCATCTGTCTATCTATCTATCTATCTAGCTATATCTACCTATTTGTCTAACCCATATCTGTCTATCTATCTATATATCTATCTATCTCATATCTATCTATTTCATATATATCTATCTCATATCTATCTATCTATCTTATATGTTGATCCCTCATCGTTCCTATATCTCCTCAGTGCCTGTCCTGCGTTTTCTTGAACTAGGTGTGAACAGAGACTAACTGAACAAGTAGAAATCACCTTTACCAAAAACAACAAACATCTAGGCCTAAAAATCTACTTGTGCTACTAATAAGGATGACCATTATAATTTTGATTACTGATCAATATATATATATATATATATATATATATATATATATATAGACAAATATGCTAATATGCTACAGAAAAACATTATTTTCCTTATGAGATATTTCAGCTTGCTAACTTACTAACCAAGGAGATGGAGACCTTGGGATGAGGCCAAGAGAAGCGAGATAAAGAGGCTGAAACTTAAAATACAAAATATTTGAATCCGGAATTTTCCAGTATGAAAGTGAGAGTGCAGAATAAGTGAACTTTGGCCAAGAGAGAGATGTGGATCAAACTATAACATGGTGATTTTGACATAATAACTAATCTCCCCTTTTTGTCAAATGTAGAAACCAATGTACTTCCTTGTAATAAACAGAATTCTCTGAGAACTCTTGGGAACAGTTCCTGGGTTTCTTGCTGAGAAAGAGTTTTATACCAACTTTTTGTCTGGTGTATATTTCTTGTGTCGACACTCAGCAGTATACAACAGCAGTCACGCACATTTTAAGGCCTAAACCAAAGCCATCCTTGACACTAATAGTGAGCTTTACATAACTACAATTAGTTTATTGCATTGGCCGCACATAAATAACATTTACAGATAGGTTTAGAATACATTTCATTTTAAGGACAATTCAAATGTTTAGATGGTTTCAAACAATAAAAAAACACCTGCTATGCTGCATGACTGACCTGGGTGATGTATAGGGGAGATGTCAGAACCACTATAAATATATTTGCACTTATCTTCAGCAGCCATTGTAGAGATAGCAGGTATTAGATGAAGATCTCTGTGTGGGGCACTAAGCAGTGATCACCACAGATTGGAGCAAGACCACACATATAATAATTGTAGTTAAGCAACAGCAGAGAACATTTTGCATCTGTTCTGTCAGTACAAAATCTGTTTTAAAGGGAAGTTACTGTAAGTGTGACTATTTATACACTAATTGTGATACAACAGACTAGAGTCTTTTTTTGTCAATTTTGTGCACTTTTAGGGATGCCAATCCTGTTACTATGTCCCAAAATGGGAATCACAGCTAGTAAAATCCCCTGCTTCTTCACTTCTCAGGCAAAAATCCTGTTGCTA
The DNA here is from genome assembly GCF_029499605.1 of Hyla sarda. Lineage (NCBI taxonomy): Eukaryota > Metazoa > Chordata > Amphibia > Anura > Hylidae > Hyla > Hyla sarda. The sequence continues at coordinate 10,562,741 of NC_079194.1, forward strand.
CTCCCCAAAAAGGTTACTTTTTGGACCACCTGGAAAAAAACATTTCTTCTTCCATCTTCTGTCTACCTCTGTGTGCATATAAACACTGGCAGCATCTTCCTCTAAAAAGGAATAATTTTTGGACATTAAATTTAAAAAGCATTAAAAAAATGTTTATTCAACCTGTCAGTAACAACCAGGTACCATTTATTGACCCATAGCCAGATATGTTGTCATAACTTTGAATTTAACTTGCCTTTAAAACAGCTCAGAAGTCCATAGATACATTCCTAGGTGACATTACAGGTTTTTTTTTTTTTTGCCAGAGTTCCGTGGAATGGCAGAACAATTTAAAAAAAAAAAAAGTTTGCTCATCTCTACTTGCTCTACTATAGTGGCTTGGGTGAGTGTAAGAAGTTAAGTGTCGGTGCATAGCACCACAACTTATCTCCGTTTTCATATGGTAAACAGCAATGCAGAGCACATCTTCCTCCAGTACATACAGCAGCTGATAAGTACACAGAAGAGTAGTCTCAAACTGTGTCCCTCCAGATGTTGTAAAACCTCAACTCCCAGCATGCCTGGACTGCTGTTGGCTGTCCGGGTATGCTGGGAGTTGTAGCTTTGCAACAGGCTGCATAAAAGAAACTAAATCTAGCAAGATGGAGGTTTCAGTAGACAAGGCAGGACACCACATGTACACTGGACCAGTGGTCTCAAAAATGTGGCCCTTCCCTGTGGCAAAACTTCAACTTTTTCTGGAAAATACATATATGAACCCGGATCATGCATTTCTATAGGTTTCTAAAGCATCTGAGCATTTGGGCTCATCTCCACTCTCTCTACTATAGTGGTTTGAATGAGTGAAAGAAGTCAAGTGTCGGTGCATAGCACCGCAACTTATCTCCAATGATCATATGGTAAACAACAATGAGCGCATCTTCCTCCAGGACATACAGCAGCTGATAAGTACACAGAACAGTGGTATAAAACAGTGGCCCTCCAGATGTTGCAAAACTTCAACTCCCAGCATGCCGGGACAGCCTGGGAATTGAAGTTTTGCAACATCTGGAGGGCCACAGTTTGGAGACTACTGTTCTAGAGGACCATTGTAGTCCAAAAGATGACAAACATTCCCACATAATCCGGGTTCATATATATATATATATGCATTTTACAGAAAAAAGTTGAACTTTTGCAACAGCTAAAGGGCCACATTTTTGAGTCTAGTGCACATGGGGTGTACTGCCTTGTCTACTGTAGTTTGAGAACATTATTATAGAAGGTAGTGATAGTAATATAAGAAATGTACAAATCTGGTAAAGTGGTCTAGGTGAGTGTAAGAAGTCAAGTGTCGGTGCATAGCACCGCAACTTATCTCCCATGGTCCTATGGTAAACAACAATGTAGAGCGTATCTTCCTCCAGGACATACAGCAGCTGATAAGTACATAGAACAGTGGTCTCAAACTGTGGCCCTCCAGATGTTGCACAACTTCAACTCCCAACACCCCCCCGCTTCTCCGGAATACCCCTTTAATTCTAAAATCTAGAAAGTTGTAATGCAGACTTGTTTCTGTCATAGCAGACCTAGTTGCCGTTCTGACTTTAGGCCGGGCAGGGGTCCGTTGTACGTTTCCAGACTTTCTCTGCCAAGAAGCCTCTTACGAATATTTAGCATGTTTTGCAATAAAAAAAAAAAATGTTTAAATTCCACTGAAGAAAAACCTGTGAACTTTGAGGCTCCCTCTCATCCTTCTGATCAATATTCAATGTGCTGCACTTTCTGACTAGGTCTGGATGAAACAGGTACAAATTCAGCAGGAATTAGTCTTTGCTTCAGAGACACTTTCGGAATATTTTTCCTTACATAAGGTAGACATCATCAATTAAACATGGCTCCCCCCCCCCCCCCCCCCCGCATGTCTTCGCAGATAAACACAACATGCATTTTTTATATTTGTTTAAATGTTTGTTCCACTGAAGATCAGACTGTGTAGACTGTGTAAATTGTGTTTTATGTTGTTGCGTTCTAACAAAGGATGCAGACATCAGGCTTTTAATTTCCTGCCAGTCCATAAAATACAATTTTATTCTCGTTTTTTAAAATATTTTTTTTAATGTTTTTTTATTTTATTTTTTTACTATTTTGGACGCCATCACCATTATGCCATCACCATAATGCCATTAAAAAGGTTGAGACTCGCTCTTTACATTCATCTTCGCCCTTTTGGAAAATGCATTCCCCCTGCGGTGCAGAAATATAAAAGTGGCCACTTATGCGCTGTGTCGGAACCTGTGTACGGTATGGGGTAGGCTAAAGGTTGACCTCCAAATAGTACACAATTTTTACAAGTAAACCCCGTATATTAGAGTTCTGCTGGATTTCTTGCTACTCTACTTTTTTTTCTTTTGCCAACAAACTTTTCTTTTTTACCTACTTTTACAGAGTTTATTTTTAATATATTAGACTCAATTATTCTTACTTTTTTTTTATATTCGGAAATTACAGCTCTACTATAAGAAAATTAAATAATGATGAAACGCAGGAAGAGATAATTTTGTAGAATTTTTCTCATCTTATCAATGTTAAAGGGGTATTCCGGGATTTTTGGTTCTTTGAATGTGAGAGGGGCCACAAATTTAGTCTAGTTATTAATATACTTCACTTACCTGTGTTCTGTGGCTGGTATATAATTTCGTTGTCTTTCCTTCCCCCGGAAGTTCATTTCCTGCAGCCTACAAAATGAGTGTTGTCTCTGTCCTTTCCCAAGCATGCTGTGCAGCCCGAGACAATGCATCACAAGTCAGGTGCTGAAAGGGGGCTTGGTTGTTTCTGCATATCTTTTGTGTGTGATGACGTCACCGGCACACATGTGCATTCATCATCACACAGATCCACAGCTTGTGTGTCCGGTGATGTCAGGCAAGTCATGTGATCATAGGGGGCATGACTGTGCTACAATGGGTGGGGGGATCAATGTGTGATCGGGAAAAAGTCACCTCCCACCTTGACATAAAGGATCCTGGGGATTTTAGTCTGAGAGAGGCCACAGAAACCGGAAGTAGCCAGTTCCCAAACACAAACCAGCAGCGGGATGGGGGACACAGGACACGACCATTTATCACCAACACAAGCACAGATCATTGGTAAGCATGTCCATTACTGTATGACAGTTAAATAATTAAATTACTATATGTAAGTTATCCCCATTAAACAGCGCTGGAATTTTTTTTTAATTTAACCCCTTACGGACTAAGGGTTTTTCTGTTTTTGCACTTTCATTTTTACCTCCTTACCTTTTAAAAATCATAAACCTTTCAATTTTGCACCTAAAATTCCATATTATATCCATATTTCTTGTGCCAGCAATTCGACAAAAAAGTCTACGGTGAAATGGGAAAAAAATTCATTGTGCGACAAAATTGAAGAACAAGTGCCTTTTTTTAAAAACTTTTGGGGGCTTCCGTTTCTACAAAGTACATTTTTTGGTAAAAATGACATCTTCTCTTTATTCTGTAGGTCCATACGGTTAAAATGATCCCCTACTTATATAGATTAGATTTTGTCTTACTTCTGGAAAAATCATAACTACATGCACGAAAATGAATGCGTTTAAAATTGTCATTTTTTGACCCCTATAACTTTTTTATTTTTCCGCCTACGGGCCGGTATGAGGGCTCTTTTTTTGCGCCATGATCTGATCTTTATTAACTTTTTTTCACACTTTTTTTTTGCAGTGTTATAGCTCCCTCTAGTGGCTATAACACTGCACTAACTGACTTCCTACACAGATCCATGCATTAACATGGCAATGATCAGTGTTATCGGCGGTCGATTGCTCAAGCCTGGATTTCAGGCTTGGAGCAATCAATCGCCGATCGGACGTGCCGGAGTCAGGTAACGGACCCTCTGCTTGCGTTCTAGCTGATCGAGCCATTTCACCGCGATGGTCCCGATCAGCCTGACTGAGCTGCCGGGAGTGTATTTGTGTTACGTTTGACACTGCGATCAACTTTGAATGCCGCGTCTAAAGGGTTAATAGCGCACGGTACAACGATCGGTGCCGCACGCTTTTATCCCAGGGTCCCAGCTTTCATTAGCCACTGGGACCGGCCCGCTATGACGCGGGGTCACGGAGTGACCCCACGTTATAGACCGGGCACAGGGCGTACAGGTAAGCCCTGCGTCCTTAAGAGGTTAATCAACTGCTGCCAGAAAGTTAAAAAGATTTGTAAATTACTTAATCCTTCCAGTACTTATCACCTGCTGTATGCCACACAGGAAGTTATTTTCTTTTTGAATTTCTTTTCTGTCTGACCACAGTGCTCTCTGCTAACACCTCTGTCAATGTCAGGAACTGTCAAGAGCAGGAGAGGTTTGCTATGGGGATTTGTTTCTGCTCTGGACAGTTCCTGACATGGACAGAGGTGTCAGCAGAGAGCACTGTGGTCAGACAGAAAAGAAATTCAAAAAAGAAAAGAACTTCCTGTGGAGCATACAGCAGCTGATAAGTCCTGGAAGGATTAAGATTTTTTAATAGAAGTAATTTACAAATCTGTTTAACTTTCTGGCATCAGTTAATTTAAAAAGATTTGTTTTCCCCTTTAACCCCTTGAATGGCCACATGGTACAGATACATGCACTATAAGAGCTAGGCCGACCAAGAACACCAATCTTGGCTGGGATAGTTGACCATCTTATGTGTATGGCGGTGTAGTAATATTCACCCAACAGAAGATGAATGTCAACACCCAAACCTTTTGCACTAGTAGGGACAGTACAGAGATCTTTCCAGTGATCTATTTATACCTAGGCCGGTGGTAACATGGCAATTGGTGACCGATTTATGAGGGAGCGTAATGGACTCTTGTATTTTTCAACCTTATCAACTATGTAACGTTCATTCACACATGGTGCAGGTAGAGGGAAGCTACCCGCAGTATATAACGCTTTTCTACCAATGTTGGTGGAGAAAAACCAAGACAAGCTGCGTCTATAGGGAAAAAAGTACGATCTCCAGAATGGGGCTGGCTGAGCTCCCAGCTGAGCGCTCTGATGTCCACCTTCAAAGACTAACTGGTCTCATCAGCAGGGACGGGCACACATAGACTAGAAAGGGGGCTTGAGCCCCTGCCCTTTTGTTGCCCTTTTTCCTGGACAGCACTGCTGATAGCTGTAATATCAAAGTAAATGAACTGCTCATACTTTCTCTTGGGCCCCTGCCCCCCAAAATGTCTGTGCACGTTACTGCTCGGTAGTGACAGCCCACTCAGCCAAAATCTGACCGCAGCAGTGTCCCACCTAAGCTGGTGATTGGCAGAGAGGGCTGTAGCTGCTAAGACCGGCTTGTCATGTCAGGTAGGGGTTGGAGCACTCAGGGGAGAGCTGGGGCCCATTCTGGACATAGTAGGATGGGGTGGGTGTTAGGATCTATTTCTCCCTGTGATCAGTCAACTCCAGCCGTGTTTATTAGCAGACGGATTTAAAGGGGTTATCCAGGAAAAAACTTTTTTTTATATATCAACTGGCTCCAGAAAGTTAAACAGATTTGTAGATTACTTCTATTAAAAAATCTAAATTCTTTCAGTACTTATGAGCTTCTGAGGTTTAGGTTGTTCTTTTCTGTCTAAGTAATCTCTGATGACACGTGTCTCGGGAACCACCCAGTTTAGAAGAGGTTTGCTATGGGAATTTGCTTCTAAACTGGGCGGTTCCCGAGACACGTGTCATCAGAGATTACTTAGACAGAAAAGAACAACCTTAACTTCAGAAGCTCATAAGTACTGAAAGGATTAAGATTTTTTAATAGAAGTAATTTACAAATCTGTTTAACTTTCTGGCACCAGTTGATAAAAAAAAAAAAAAAAGTTTTCCACCGGAGTACCCCTTTAAGTGTGAGCTGATTGGATAAGGAACCCCGGTGGCTGATGGTGTATAACTTTATTACCAATCACAGGGTTCCTTTTACACTTTCTTTCTTATCATAGAAAAAGCTTGTTATCCAACAAAAGCCTTATTATTTACCAAGGTCATTTGGATAGTTTGCAAGCATCATTGGGCGCTGGCCAGAACTAAGACAATGGTTAAGGGGGTACTCCGCCCCTAGACGTCTTATCCCCTATCCAAAGGACAGGGGATAAGATGTCAGATCGCCAGGGTCCCGCTGCTGGGGACCCCGTGGATCGCTCCTGCAGCACCCCGCTATCATTACTGCGCAGAGAGAGATCGCTCTGCACGTAATGACGGGCGATACAGGGGCCGGAGCATCGTTACGTCACGGCTCCGCCCCTCGTGATGTCACGGCCCGCCCCCGTCAATACAAGTCTATGGGAGGGGGCGTGGTGGTCGTCACGCCCCCTGCCATAGACTTGCATTAAGGGGACGGGCCGTGATGTCATCAGGGGCGGAGCCATGACGTCACGCTGCTCCGGCCCCTGTATCACCCGTCATTACGCACAGAGCGAACTCGCTCTGTGCAGTAATGATAGCGGGGTGCCGCAGCAGCGATCCCCGGGATCCCCAGCAGCGGGACCACGGCGATCTGACATCTTATCCCCTATCCTTTGGATAGGGGATAAGATGCCAGAGGCGGAGTACCCCTTTAATTGAAACTAGATAAAATCGGCCGACACTATCTAAAGTTAGACCTATATATATATATATATATATATATATATATATATATATATATATATATAAATACAGAGAACATAGATATCAAAATATAATTTTACCAACAGTGAGGGTCCCAGCTGAACCCCCATGATCAGTCAATGAATAAGGGATACATCATTTTTATAACTCGATGACCTCTATGTAGGGTTCTTTCAGCCAAGACCGCCCATCTCCTACTCGTTTTCCAATTCTGATAAAACCATATACGTTACGCTCAGTGTTTTGTAATGCACCATTATCAGGTTGTACATGACACCATAACATGAAAACGAATAACTGACGGATAGAGCTGCCATCGCGATTCTGAAACCCATTGTAGCAACCAAAATTATTCCGTCCTTCCTGTGTATATTTATATTGTATTTTTAACTATGTATAGTAGAAAAGGAAAAATATTCCATTGGAACGTTGTAATATGTTTTTCGACACCTCGTGTATCAACATGCCCGTCAAGAGGCAAAACATCTCCGAGATCTACATACGTAGAATCATGGAAGCCAACGTGTTAGTATCACAGTGGAACAAACACGTATTGATATTCTAAATGCTAGAATTGTACAGGGAACGTCTGGTTGGCACCATCATATATCCTTTATATCTTCTCATTGAGATAAATGCCTTCTTCCATGATCGTGGTCTTCAAGCTGTGGACCTCTGTCGCAAAGCTACAACTTCCAGCATGCCCGGACAGCCAACGGCTGTCCGGGCATGCTGGAAGTTGTAGCTTTGCTACATCTGCAGGTCCACAATTTGAAGACCACTGTTCTAGAGGACCATTGTAGTCAAAAAGATAACATAAAACATTTACCACATGCTGAGAGGCTTTAGAAACGTATAGCAATGCATATGCATATTTAGCCATGCATGTTCCAGGTTAATATATGTATTTTCCAGAATAAGTTGTAGCTTTGCAACATATGGAGGTCCACAGTTTTGAGACCACTGTGGTAAAAAAAAAAAAAAATGACATAAAACATTTCCCACATGCTCAGAGGCTTTAATAACATATAGAAATGCATGATCCAGGTTCATATATGTATTTTCAAGAAAAAGTTGAAGTTTTACAATATCTAAAGGGACACATTTTTTAGATCACTAGTCTAGTTCAAATGGGGTGTACTGCTTTGTCTACTGCAACTTCCATCTTGCTAGATTTAGTTTCTACTTTTATGCAGTCTGTCGCAAAGCTACAACTCCCAGCATGCCCTTACAGTCGACAGCTTTCCAGGCATGCTGGAAGTTGTGGTTTTGCAACATCTGGAGGTCCACAGTTTCAAGACCACTGTTCTAGAGGACCATTGTAGTAAAAAAAAAGGTAACATAAAACATTTCCCACATGCTCAGAGGCTTTAGAAACTTATAGAAATGCAAATGCATATTTAGCCATGCATGTTCCAGGTTCATAAATGTATTTTCCAGAATAAGATGTAGCTTTGCAGTATCTGGAGGTCCACAGTTTGCAGACCACTGTGGTAAAAAAAGATGACATAAAACATTTCCCACATGCTCAGATGCTTTAGAAACATATAGAAATGCCTGATCCGGGCTCATTTATGTATTTTCCTAAATAAGTTGCAGCTTTGCGATATCTGGAGGTCCACAGTTTGGAGACCACTGTGGTTAAAAATGATGATAAAACATTTCCCACATGCTCAGATGCTTTAGAAACATATAGAAATGCATGATCCGGGTTCATATATGTATTTTCAAGAAAAAGTTTAAGTTTTGCAACATCTAAAGGGCCAAATTTTTGAGACCACTGGTCTAGTGCAGATGTAGTGTACTGCCTTGTCTACTGCAACCTCCATCATGCCGTCACGTCCCCTCCCATAGACTTGCATAGTGGGGGTGGGGGGTGACATCACACGGGGTGGAGTCGTGATGTCATGATACTCCGGCCCTGGGGTCGGCACCTGGCAGTTTGTGAGCTGGCAGCGCAGCGTGCAGCTGAAAGAGGTGGGTGCCGAATGCAAGATTGCGGGGATCCCCAGCGGCAGGACCCCGCAGTCAGACATCTTATCCCCTATCCTTCACTCTGTGCCGTATGACTGGCGATGCTGGGCTGAGGCTCGTGACGTCACAGTCACACCCCGCTCTTGATGTCATGGACATACCCCCTCAATACAAGTCTATGGGAGTGGCTCTATCCCCTATCTTTTAAATAGGGGATAAGATTTCTAGGGGCGGAGTACCACTTTAAAGGGGTACTCCGGTGCTTAAACATCTTATCCCCTATCCAAAGCTACATTATATAATTTGCATAATTATTATGTTTTTTTTATTGGATTATTATTATGAATAATAATAATGATAATAATAATGTGAATTATTATTTATAATATATCATTTTCTTATTATACTACATCATTTGTATAATCATTGTATAATATATATTTTTTTCTCAAGAAGAAGCATGTCCAAGACAAGCACTGAGCCTGCCCTCACTCATCGTACATTCACTTCCTCCCTGAGTCTGCTGTGCAGTGCTGAGTCTCTTTATCCAGTCACTGCAGGCTGCTCTGTAACCTCCTCCTCTCTGTTTTCATGCTGCAGTCTGATAGGACAGGAGTGAGCACAGAGGAGTCCTAGTCCAACCCTCATTTGCTGGACTTTGCTTCAGTTGGGACAAATATGATGCTGCAGCTGGACAGGATTAGGTTCTGGTTGGTATGGGGACCTCTAGTGGTCTTTTATTTAAGCCATGATTTCTATAAAAAAATAGATACCAAATTTTTATTACGTATATTAGAAAGGTTAATGTTTTGCCAAAAAGAACAACATATAATTTTTTTATTATGACCGTGCCCATTACATTTTTTAATTAATGGATATACCTTTTTTCATTCTATTTTTGCACACAATTATTATAGGAAATTGTAGTATGGTGCTGACCTATTGACTGCTATAGGAAAGTGTTATGGGCATGCTCAGGGATTTGTGAAAAAAATCAGTGGGCAGGGAGATATGACTAACACCTACTGACTTCTATTGGAGAATATTGTGGGCATGCTTCAAATGTCTCATTTGCTTTTAAGTGCATTTAGGTAGTCTTACTAGCAGGCACATGGACAACTGGAACCTGGAGTCTGGAATTGACCCTTGTTTAGGGTTATTTTAGAGCATACTTGTCTTGACTTTTTGTCATTTACCATTGTGCAGGGAGGGGGAGGAGGTGAGCTGTGACCATCACCTTTTGACTTCCATGGGAAATTATTGTGGGCATATACTTTGACACGTGCAGGGAGGGGAGCTGTAATCATTCCCTATTGAGTTTTAAGGAAAGGTATTGTGGGCATGCTGTATGACTCGTGCAGATATCACTGTGCAGGGAGGGGGGAGGAGGTGAGCGTAACCATCACCTTTTGACTTCTAAGGAAGAGTATTGTGGGCACGCTCTGTTACCTGTGTGTATATATATATATATATATATATATATATATATATATATATATATATAATATAATGGTATCATGCGAGGATGTACATGCCAAAGTGGCAGATCATGCAGCTTTTATGGGGCGCTTGGAGAGAGGGGCCCTTGTCCTGGTTGGTTCCATTTCTGCTTCTATTGATAAGAAACTGTATAGAACGCTTCTCTTTAGAGAACTGCATTGTTAGCAAATTAATGGGGGGCGGGTATTGACCAATGGGTTATCAAAAACAACATAAAATAAACCTCAGGAGGTGCCAAATCAGATGCCAAAATAGGAGGCCCATTTGATATTTTCTATGGGGCCCCCTTACTTCATTGTACACCACTGATCATGGTGTCACGTTTAATTGTAATCTTGAGGACAAATTTACAGAACAGGAAGTGTTCTCAGTGGCCATAAAAATGGAATTGTAAAAAGAAAAAAAAATGTGTGAAATATAAACTATTCTTAAAAAATTTTTTAACATAAAAATCTAATTTGACCAATATCTTATTTTCTAATGATGCATTTCCTTAAAGGGCTACACCACTGCCCCAGCGTTCGAACATTTTGTTCCAAACGCTGGGTGCGGGCTTTGGGGTTCGTGACTTCATGGCTAAGTACCCCTCGTGGTCACACCACGCCCCTCAATGCAAGTCTATGGAAGGGGGCATGGTGGCCGCCACACCCCCTCCCATAGACTTGCATTGAGGGGTGTGGCGTGATGTCACGAGGGGGATTGGCATGACGTCACGACCCCTGCAGCACGCACCCAGTGTTCGGAACAAAATGTTCCAAATGCTGGGTCAGTGGAGTATCCCTTTAAACTGTGTTAAAAAAGATCTTTAAAGGGGCACTCCACTGCCCCAGTGCCCGGAACATTTAGTTCAGAGCGCTGGGTGCGGGGATCGTGACGCCACACCCCTCATGACGTCACACCCCCTCAATGCAAGTCTATGGGAGGGGGCGTGACTTGCATTGAGGGGGCGTGGTATGACGTCACGACCCCCGCAGCCTGTAACCAGCATTCGGAACTAAATGTTCCGGACACTGGGGGCAGTGGAGTACACCTTTAAAAAAGGAGTATTAAGGTAAAGTAGTGTCACCTATAAAATATACACGGAGACCCAATGGTTTGCCAGTGTCACCTATACAATATACCTGGAGACCCAATGGTATGCCAGTGTCACCTATGAAATATACCCGGAGACCCAACGGTTTGCCAGTGTTACTTATAAAATATACCCGGAGACCCAATGGTTTGCCAGTGTCACCTATGAAATATACCCGGAGACCAAATGGTTTGCCAGTGTTACCTATAAAATATACCCGGTGACCCAATGGTTTGCCAGCGTCATCTATAAAATATACCCGGAGACCCAATGGTTTGCCAGTGTCACCTAGAAAATATACCCGGAGACCCAATAGTTTGCCAGTGTCACCTATAAAATATACCTGGAGACCCAATGGTTTGCCAGTGCTACCTATAAAATATACCCAGAGACCCAATGGTTTGCCAGTGTCACCTATGAAATATACCCGGAGACCCAACGGTTTGCCAGTGTTACTTATAAATATACCCGGAGACCCAATGGTTTGCCAGTGTCATCTATAAAATATACCCGGAGACCCAATGGTTTGCCAGTGTCACCTATGAAATATACCCGGAGACCCAATGGTTTGCCAGTGTTACCTATAAAATATACCCAGAGACCCAATGGTTTGCCAGTGTCACCTATAAAATATACCCGGAGACCCAATGGTTTGCCAGTGTCATCTATAAAATATACCCGGAGACCCAATGGTTTGCCAGTGTCACCTATAAAATATACCTGGAGACCCAATGGTTTGCCAGTGTCACCTATGAAATATACCCGGAGACCCAATGGTTTGCCAGCATTACCTATAAAATATACCCGGAGACCCAATGGTTTGCCAGTGTCATCTATAAAATATACCGGGAGACCCAATGGTTTGCCAGTGTCACCTATAAAATATTCCCGGAGACCCAATGGTTTGCCAGTGTCACCTTTAAAATGTACCCGGAGATCCAATAGTTTGCCAGTGTCACCTATAAAATATATCCGGAGACCCAATGGTTTGCCAGTGTCACCTATGAATTATACCCGGAGACCCAATGGTTTGCCAGTGTTACCTATAAAATATACCCGGAGACCCAATGGTATGCCAGTGTCACCTATAAAATATACCAGGAGACCCAATGGTTTGCCAGTGTCATCTATAAAATATACCCAGAGACCCAATGGTTTACCAGTGTCACCTATAAAATATACCCGGAGACCCAATGGTTTGCCAGTGTCATCTATAAAATATACCCGGAGACCCAATGGTTTGCCAGTGTCACCTATAAAATATACCTGGAGACCCAATGGTTTGCCAGTGTCACCTATGAAATATACCCGGAGACCCAATGGTTTGCCAGTGTCATCTCTAAAATATACCCGGAGATACAATGGCTTGCCATTGTCAACTATAAAATATACCTGGAGACCCAATGGTTTGCCAGTGTCACCTATAAAATATTCCCGGAGACCCAATGGTTTGCCAGTGTCACCTTTAAAATGTACCCGGAGATCCAATGGTTTGCCATTGTCAACTATAAAATATACCTGGAGACCCAATGGTTTGCCAGTGTCACCTATAAAATATACCCAGAGACCCAATGGTTTGCCAGTGCTACCTATAAAATATACTCGGAGACCCAATGGTTTGCCAGTGTCACCTATAAAATATACCCAGAGACCCAATGGTTTGCCAGTGTCATCTATAAAATATACCCGGAAATACAATGGCTCGCCATTGTCAACTATAAAATATACCCGGAGACCCAATGGTTTGCCAGTGTCACCTATAAAATATACCCGGAGATACAATGGCTTGCCATTGTCAAATATAAAATATACCCGGAGATACAATGGCTTACCATTGTCAACTATAAAATATACACGGAGACGCAATGGTTTGCCAGTGTCACCTATAAAATATTCCCGGAGACCCAATGGTTTGCCAGTGTCACCTTTAAAATGTACCCGGAGATCCAATGGTTTGCCATTGTCAACTATAAAATATACCTGGAGACCCAATGGTTTGCCAGTGTTACCTATAAAATATTCCCGGAGACCCAATAGTTTGCCAGTGTCACCTTTAAAATGTACCCGGAGATCCAATGGTTTGCCATTGTCAAATATAAAATATACCTGGAGACCCAATGGTTTGCCAGTGTCACCTATAAAATATACCCGGAGACACAATGGTTTGCCAGTGTCATCTATAAAATATACCCGGAGACCCAATGGTTTGCCAGTGTTACCTATAAAATATACCCAGAGACCCAATGGTTTGCCAGTGCTACCTATAAAATATACTCGGAGACCCAATGGTTTGCCAGTGTCACCTATAAAATATACCCAGAGACCCAATGGTTTGCCAGTGCTACCTATAAAATATACTCGGAGACCCAATGGTTTGCCAGTGTCACCTATAAAATATACCCAGAGACCCAATGGTTTGCCAGTGTCATCTATAAAATATACCCGGGAATACAATGGCTTGCCATTGTCAACTATAAAATATACCCGGAGACCCAATGGTTTGCCAGTGTCACCTATAAAATATACCCGGAGATACAATGGCTTGCCATTGTCAAATATAAAATATACCCGGAGATACAATGGCTTGCCATTGTCAACTATAAAATATACACGGAGACGCAATGGTTTGCCATTGTCAACTATAAAATATACCCGGAGACCCAATGGTTTGCCAGTGTCACCTATAACATATACCCGGAGACCCAATGGTTTGCCAGTGTCACCTATAAAATATACCCGGAGACCCAATGGTTTGCCAGTGTCACCTATAAAATATACCCAGAGACCCAATGGTTTGCCAGTGTCATCTATAAAATATACCCGGAGACCCAATGGTTTGCCAGTGTTACCTATAAAATATACCCAGAGACCCAATGGTTTGCCAGTGCTACCTATAAAATATACTCGGAGACCCAATGGTTTGCCAGTGTCACCTATAAAATATACCCAGAGACCCAATGGTTTGCCAGTGTCATCTCTAAAATATACCCGGAGATACAATGGCTTGCCATTGTCAACTATAAAATATACCCGGAGACCCAATGGTTTGCCAGTGTCATTTATAAAATATACCCGGAGACCCAATGGTTTGCCATTGTCACCTATAAAATATACTCGGAGACTCAATGGTTTGCCAGTGTCACCTATAAAATATACACGGAGACCCAATGGTTTGCCAGTGTCACCTATAAAATATACCCGAAGACCCAATGGTTTGCCAGTGTCACCTATAAAATATACCCGGAGACCCAATGGTTTGCCAGTGTCACCTATAAAATATACCCGAAGATCCAATGGTTTGCCAGTGTCACCTATAAAATATACCGGGAGACCCAATGGTTTGCCAGTGTCACCTATAAAATATACCCGGAGATACAATGGCTTGCCATTGTCAAATATAAAATATACCCGGAGATACAATGGCTTGCCATTGTCAACTATAAAATATACACGGAGACGCAATGGTTTGCCATTGTCAACTATAAAATATACCCGGAGACCCAATGGTTTGCCAGTGTCACCTATAAAATATACCCGGAGACCCAATGGTTTGCCAGTGTCACCTATAAAATATACCCGGAGACCCAATGGTTTGCCAGTGTCACCTATAAAATATACCCAGAGACCCAATGGTTTGCCAGTGTCATCTATAAAATATACCCAGAGACCCAATGGTTTGCCAGTGCTACCTATAAAATATACTCGGAGACCCAATGGTTTGCCAGTGTCACCTATAAAATATACCCAGAGACCCAATGGTTTGCCAGTGTCATCTCTAAAATATACCCGGAGATACAATGGCTTGCCATTGTCAACTATAAAATATACCCGTAGACCCAATGGTTTGCCAGTGTCATTTATAAAATATACCCGGAGACCCAATGGTTTGCCATTGTCACCTATAAAATATACTCGGAGACCCAATGGTTTGCCAGTGTCACCTATAAAATATACACGGAGACCCAATGGTTTGCCAGTGTCACCTATAAAATATACCCGAAGACCCAATGGTTTGCCAGTGTCACCTATAAAATATACCCGGAGACCCAATGGTTTGCCAGTGTCACCTATAAAATATACCTGGAGACCCAATGGTTTGCCAGTGTCACCTATAAAATATACCCGGAGACCCAATGGTTTGCCAGTGTCACCTATAAAATATACCTGGAGACCCAATGGTTTGCCAGTGTCACCTATAAAATATACCCGGAGACCCAATGGTTTGCCAGTGTCACCTATAAAATATACCCGGAGACCCAATGGTTTGCCAGTGTCACCTATAAAATATACCCGTAGACCCAATGGTTTGCCAGTGTCACCTATAAAATATACCCGGAGACCCAATGGTTTGCCAGTGTCATCTATAAAATATACCCGGAGACCCAATGGTTTGCAGTGTCACCTATGAAATATACCCGGAGACCCAATGGTTTGCCAGTGTCACCTATAAAATATACCCGGAGACCCCATGGTTTGCCCGTTTCGGCCGGTCTAGTATTCCAGTCATTTCACCCGTTGATAGAACAGATGCAGGAATCGCAAACAGCTGTAAAGTATTACTCATTGTGCTAATCAAAATGACTCTCTGCTAAATAAACCATGAAAAAAAGCTTTTCCGCCATCAGTGCAACCGAGTGGAAAGAGGAAGAAAAAAAAAAAAGAAGTGCTGTAAAGAAGAATGCACCACGGAAGATACACTAACAGATTGAAGAGATGCGAGGACGCACAATCCAAAACGGTTCAAGAATTCCTTCTCTGTTTCGGGGAGAGGGCTTGTGTCGCTACACAAATGTCCCTTCAGGTATTATACACAATGCCTCCAGTTACAAGGATCTGCGGAGAAGTCTTCCGTGTTTCCCCTACTTAAATACTGGATGAAGTTATCTGTCTGTAGCGGTTATCTCAAGCAGCGCTTCCGTGCACAGAACATCGCGCTTACTACACATTCAGATGATCATTTAAGCCTAAGTGCCATTAATATTAAAGCCTAAAAAGGTCACCCTCCTCGCATTAAAAGGCGGACGCCTTATTGAAATCTTAACTTAAGAAAGTAATCTGTAAGACGAGATTAAAAGAAGCCGCTAACCTTCTCAAGTTCATTGTTAACACGAGGTTCCGGGGAAGAAATTCCCATCATATACAATTTGAACATATGTCATTTGCTTTGTTAAGTCGCGTGGTAGGGAGCGAGACGCGCCACTTCTGTTCTCTCTCTCTCCGCTTCCGCCGGCTGATTAAGAGATGGAATATCACAGTGATATCGGCGGCAGTAATGTGCATTCTCTTACAATGGTTAATAATACTATTGGAGACAAAATAGCTTCTTTAATATTAATACTGTTTCTCTTTCATCTGCCTTAAAATCTGCGCTAAGACACATTTGATAGATCCCTGAGTTCCTAGAGAAGACTGGAGCCGTTCCACCGGGGGCCGTAGAGAAACAATTAGCAGCAATCTACTTCTAACGTTTACTTGAGATGTCACGTTTGCTTTACTTATGTTCTATATGTTTTGAGTTTTTAGGTTATTTTCCCATCTTGAAATTAGGAATTCTTAAATGCTCAATGTCATTTCCATAGAACAAGAAACTAAACAGTATAATTTATCCGAGAAAAATGCTTCTTTCTCCTCTTATCATGCTTCTTTCCTATTAAACTTAAATCATGTTTACACACAGTAAAATTGGTATTTTTTAGGCATAAAATGTCTGTAAGTAATGGTTAAAATTTCCCACGTTTACTTATAATAATGTGTTCTATTGCTGTCAATGGAAACGTAGCCAGCAGCGCACACATATGGGGGGAAAAAATTGGCTGTTTTTAAATGGACTTAAATTAATTAGTATGTACTTAGTTTGTTTTGGTAAGAAAAAAAAAAACAGCTATAAAACAACCATTCTGTATAGAATAAAAAAAAAAAAAAAGTGGATGTGCACTACAAAAGAGCCTACACAAGAACTACCGTATTTTTCGCCATATAGGACGCTCCGGCATATAAGACGCACCCAATTTTAACGGAGGAAAATCTAGAATACAATGTAAAGTATAGGACAGTGATCTTCAACCACCGGACCTCCAGATGTTGCAAAACTACAACTCACAGCATGCCCGGACAGCCGTTGGCTGTCCGGGCATGCTGGGAGTTGTAGTTTTGCAACATCTGGAGGTCCGCAGGTTGAAGACCACTGGTATAAGAGGTAATACTCACGTGTCCCCGCCGCTCTGAACCCGTCACCACTCGTCACCGCTGCCCTTGATGTCGCCCTCCATCGCTGTCCGGAACGTCTCTGCTGCCCGGTATCCTCGCTCCCCGTCGCCGCCATCACATCGCTACGCACGCCGCTCCTATTGGATGACAGGAGGGCGTGCGTGACGACGTGATGACGATGAAGGAGAGCGCCGGCCATGCAGAGGATCCCGGCACGGAGCAGACACAGAGGAGGCAGGTAGGGTCCTTCCTGGTGCAGCCGGGTTAGTGTCCCTTTCCCTTCAGACGCGGCGGTCAGCTTTGATCGCCGCGTCTGAAGGGTTAATACAGGGCATGACCGCGATCGGTGATGTCCTGTATTAGCCGCGGGTCCCGGCCGTTGATGGCCGCAGGGACCGCCGCGATAGGACAGGGTTTTAATGTGTATTCGCCGTATAAGATGCACCAACTTCCCCCCCCCCAGTTTTGGGGAAGAAAAAGTGGGTCTTATACGGCGAAAAATACGGTAACTGTATTAAATCGTAGATGTTTTACTTGAATTCAACTACAAAAAAAAACAGACATGGTCGCACATCCACGACATGCACCTTGATCTAAGGCTTCTCAGCAACATTTATTAAACAAACAGATCCCGCTAGCCACGTCACGGCCATCTGTAAGTAGCGGGTCCCTAACATCCCTAGCATAAAATGGCAGAGCACTGAGTGGCGACTAGTAATGAGCGGCAGGGACCACATTCAAATTTGTGATATTTTGCGAATATATTGACGATTATACACATGGAGAAGGAGAAAAGTCGGCACTCACGATTCTGCCGGAGTATACTGGATCACTGCACCTACACGTCCAAATGCCACAAGTCCGGTGCTCAGTCCGCCATAAGCATAAGCGTAGAAAACTTGGAGGAAGAGATCGCAGACGGCACTCACGGAAACAGCAAGAAGTTTTATTCGGGATCGCTGGTCCACGCAACAACAACAACAGGTAAGTCGACCGGTTTCGCGCTACACAGAGCGCTTACACGTGACCTCTGACATCAATTAACCCTTCCCCCTTAAATACATACACCAGGTAATACAAAAATAGAAAACTAGACATTACAGGGTTAAAAGCACAAGTATGGTGTGTGGTATGGAGAGACTAGCATTAGTATTTACTAATAAGCTGCAACAGCGCCTAGAACTATGTAATAATAACGGAGGTAATACTAGGTGTGAACATGGATCCTATGCTAACAACATCCACCTGCACTATGGAAATACGTTAAAATCCTCCCGTAGGTTTAATCCTAGTGGTCCTATGGCGTCTGTAAGTATAATCATTTCTGATTCTTTTTGTAACAATAATTTATGTCTATCTCCACCAAATTTTAAGGGTGCAACTGTTTTTAATCCTAGGAATTTTAAATCGTCAATTTTGTTATTATGTTTATATTTCATATGTTCCATTACTTTTGGGCAGCCTTTTCCAGTAGTGAGTGAACGGAAGTGTTCCCTAATTCTTTTATGCAAGGGTCTTATGGTCTTCCCAATATAGTAGAAACCGCATGTGCAAACTAATGCATAAACAATATAGGTAGATTTACATGTCATAAAATCATGGATATCAATATTCTGTGATCCTAAATGTATGCTTTTCGTTTGTATCATGTGCGAACATAAATTACACTGTCCACATTTAAAACATCCTTGTGGTTTTGATTTTTCTATCCAATTTTTGGACGTATCATCTTGTAATCTACCTCGTACAATATGATCTCTAATATTCTTAGTTCTACGAAAAGAAATAAGTGGTTTATTCAACTGTGTTTTGCTTAGAATATCATCCTGCTGGAGAATATGCCAATTTTTATGTATCGCTGACCTAATTTTATTTTCCATAGGGCTGTACATGAAGGAAAACGTAAAGTTTTTTGTTTGATTTTCTATATTTACTTTAGCACAGTCTTTATCATGTGTTTTATGTTTTTTATGCAACAATTGACTACGAGGTATTTTCCTGACCTTAAATAGTGCCTCACTCAGGATGGATATAGGGTAGCCCCTCTCTATTAGTCTGTCCCACAATTGTTTCGCCTGTATTTCAAATGTTTCAGTAGTGGTATTTATACGTTTCAATCAGACAAATTGTCCGAAAGGAAGGGATTTTTTGACATGTTGAGAATGAAAGCTGTCATATCTAAGTAAGGAATTGGTAGCTGTAATTTTTCTAAATCCCTCAATCTCCAAATAATCATTTTTAGCAACAAGTTTAGTGTCAAGAAATTCTATACTTTTGATGCCCACCACACTAGTAAAATGCATATTATAGTTATTATCGTTCATGTAGGCGACGAACTGGTGGAACTGGGCCGTATTACCCGACCAAATGACCAGCACGTCATCGACATATCTCACATAGAGGGCCAGATATTTAAGGAAAGGATTATTAGAAGAGAAGACCTTATCTTCCTCTAGAACCCCCAAAAAAATATTTGCGAAAGTAGGTGCCACGGGGGTCCCCATCGCAGTCCCAGATCGCTGGTTAAACCAGCGATTATTGAACTGGAAAGCATTATGGGATAATACAAACTGTAACATCTCACAAATGTAATTAATGTAAACAGGGCTATGGTTTTCCGTTTGGTCCAGACGACGTCGGACAGCCTCCACACCCGCACCCTGAGGGATGCGAGTGTAGAGGCTCTCCACGTCGATACTGGCCAAAATAAAATGCTCCTGCCACCCAAAATTTTCCAAAATTTGCAATAAATGTTGAGTATCTTTTAAGTAAGCTGGAATAGTAAGTAGTAATGGGCGTAAGGCCCAATCTAGGTATTGGGACAGGGGCTCAGTAACAGAGCCTCTGCCCGCAACAACCGGTCGACCTGGCGGTAATTGTGCATTTTTGTGAATTTTGGGTGTCCAGTACCAGTATGGCTTTTTTGGGTGAGTAATAAAAAGTTTGTTAGCAAATCTCTCCGAAAAAATATTATTTTCCACTCCCCTCCTAAGTAGTGATCTAGCACTTTCCTGGTAATGTGTGGTGGGGTCTTTTAGTAATGCTGTATAAGTATTTAGATCACTTAACTGACGATTTGCCTCTTGTAGGTAATAATCTTTGGTCAAAAGTACAACATTGCCTCCCTTATCCGCAGGCTTCACTACTATTTCTGTATTTTCAGATAGCCATTTTAAAGCACTCCTTTCTCCCCCCGTAAGATTCGGGGTAGATTTAGGGTAAATAAGTGCTTTCACGTCTTGAATGACGCTTTCCATAAAATTCTGGATATTGGAGCCTGCGGGCAAGGGCGGGTTAAATGTGGATGGAACACCTCCTGTAAAAGGTGTGTAAGTTGTAACTTTATCAGGATCGTGAATATTTTCATCATCTGCAATTTCCATTAACAACGATACAACATCTCTATCTTGTTCTGACCAGGATGGGTTAACCATAAAGCCCAACAGGCTAATAGATGTTGGGACTTCCCCTTCTAACTGATTATTGACGATTATCTAACTGAATATTGACGATTATTCATCCTATGTTCACGAAATTCACATATTCGCTATGTTCGTTCACTTTTTTTCAAATGCGAAAATTTGCATGAAAAATTTGCATGTAAAAAACCTGAAAAAATGAATATTCATCATTACGAATATAAAGCACTATATTCTAAATATTCGCGAAATCGCGAAGTGCCGATATTCACAATAAACATTCACATTTTACTACTGCTCTATAATGCCCTCCATGCTGCTGCTTTTTAGGGTGTGTGGGAACAAAGAAGAGCAGGATTCCCTTTTTGAGTGTGGGCAGTATATGGAGACATCAAAGCAGCTAGTCAACACCCACTTGCTAAGGACAACTGAGGATTAGAGATTTAGTCTGCAGAGCCAAAATCAGCTATGTAAATGTTGGAAATAGTGATGCTTATCATGTACAAACACAGCATAGCTTATCCTGAAAAGTTACCTAAAACAACCGGTATACTGGGGTAAAAATATAAAAATGTTGCTTACGTCTCTGTCCAAGTTGTCACCAAAAATCTATTTTTTTTGTAGGTAAGTAATCCTCTTACTTAATCATTTCCTCTTACTACTTCCTGTTTGAGCAGTTGCTCAGCACTACCATTTCCAGAATGCATTGCATTTGCACAGTCCTTCCACTCTGCCTACTCCTCTCCCGCAATACTCCTGTGGGTTCCCCACCCAGAACTGTTTCAGAACATTTCAGTACATAAGACTATGGCTCTGCAGTCAGTAAATTTGCAGCACCTGCTGTATTCATTCTGTGTCTGCTCCTCTGCGTGTGGCGTTGCTCAGCACAAGACAGCATGCTGTATACAACCTCATAATTCCCTAAATGTCTCAATAAATATATGTGTATGTATATATATATATATATATATATATATATATATATATATATGACAGGGAGATGGTGATATAGGCTGTAGGGGCTGGTCATTGGAGACTATATCACTATGAAGTTGCTGGTAGAGCTCAGAGACAAGGTCCATCCATGCCTTTAGACAGTAGAGGATGATGTGCATGTGCCAGGGAACTGGGGACAACACTATACTGACAATGAGAGGCCTACACAACTTCCTTTCAGGAGAGAGGGAGGAGCTGGGGAGCTGCTGAGACAACACCACACTGACATGGCACTGTCTACAGATGGGTATCTCTTTCTTTTGGAGAAGACTCCTATAGGAGGCATTAGAGAGAGTTTTCTTCATCTGGAGATAGGCTAATTTGCATATTTTCTTCCCCCATCACTTTGCCTGTAAGGCTTCATACACAATCTGGATGTCTTCTTCAGAACAAATAAGCCTAATAATTATTTTCTTACAGTTGTTCTACTAAGTAATGTTATTTCAGTTATTTCACATTTTTTAGTACATTCTAACATTCAGTTTCATTGAAAATGTTGTTGTTTAGAGCAAGACAATGGTTACGCCTCAGTTTACCATCAAACATGTATATGACTTAGTTTTTATTTTATTTTAACAGGAAACTTTAAAGCAGTATTTCACTATCATGAAATTGTATTTAAATAAAACTATCCCACTTTTTGGTATGGATGCACCGAAGGGGCCTGTAGGTATGGATGCACCCAAGGGGCCTGTGGGGATGGATGCACCCAAGGGGCCTGTGGGGATGGATGCACCCAAGGGGCCTGTGGGGATGGATGCACCCAAGGGGCCTGTGGATATGGATGCACCCAAGGGGGCTGTGGTTATGGATGCACCCAAGGGGGCTGTTAATATGGATGCACCAAAGGGGGCTGTAGGTATGGATGCACCCAAGGGGCCTGTGGGTATGGATGCACCCAAGGGGCCTGTAGGTATGGATGCACCCAAGGGGCCTGTGGGTATAGATGCACCCAAGGTGGCTGTTAATATGGAAGCATCCGAGGAGGCTGTTGGTATGTATGCACCCAGGGGGCCTGTGGGTATGGATGCATCCAGGGCGTCTGTGTGTATGGGTACACCCAGGGGGCCTGTGGGAATTGATGCACCCAGGGGACTTGTGGGTTTGGATGCACACAAGTGACCTGGGATTATGGATGGACACAGTGAGCTTGTAGATATGGATGCACCCAAGGGACCTGTGGGTATGATACACTCTTGGGGCCTGTGGGTATGGATGTACCCAGGGGACTTTGGGTATGGATGCACCCAGGGGGTCATGTGGGTATGGATGCACCCAGTGGGCCTATGAGTATGGGTTCACAGATCTTTTTGACCTTGGCAGGTATCTCTAGTCGGGCTGTGTCTGTCTGTTGAGAGATGCTTCAAGCAACACCAAAATATCATCCATCTGCTAATAAATGCATAAAATAAACTCAATTCCCTCCATACAATCCCTATGCACCCTCTTTTCCGACATTTACTGTGTTTTGCTCTCTTTCTCCCAATTCATAAAAGCATTTGAAAGCGATATTAGCTGTATTCTTCCCATACTTTGCATCTATTCCCATATGCCACCGAGGCACTTACTGTTATGGGCCACTGTTAGGGAATGAAGTGAAGCTTGGCTTATTCCTATCATCTCCTTGGGTCACATCCAGCATGGAAGTAACCAATCCTCTCTGAGAGATTTTCGTTAAGTGACTTTCTGGGAGCGATGCTGAAGACTTTAATAAGGATCTTTTATCTCTATACATAGTAAATGGCCAGGAGGTCTTTCAGCTCTCTTTGTGAATAAATCTTATTTTTTCCAACAAGACAAGTCACTATCCAGACTTCATTACCCGGCTATTCGGAAACATATTGATGCAGTGGAGCGTATTGCGGAGAAGCTGCAAAGCTTAGCGTAATGTGCCAATAATGACACGCGGATTATTCATTTAACGAGTTACAAATTAAATCCGGGGCCGCGTATAATTACAGAAAACTAGACGCTTATAATCAACCAGGATGCACAATGCAATTTGCAAAAGGCTATCTGTAATGTAGCTTCAATGTAACACATTATAAAGAGAGCATCATGCGGGTGCGAACGGAATTTTCAGTCATAATGAATGTTATAAACTTAACCTTCCGAGTTTAAAAGGCTTCGGCGGCTTAGGGGAAATGCAAGGAAAATTATTTGATAAAGGTGACAGTTTTTCACACCTGAAATAATGTTTTTCTTCCAGCCTATTTTGATCAACAGCCGGCAGCAACACATTGCGGATATAATCCCGAGACCTTATGGCATGTACTTGTCACTACATGCATAACTTACTATGGACACCATCGCGCGCCGAGCTTGAACATAATTTCCCACACTACAGGAGATTAAATAGACTACATTTGTGAGAAGGAAGACGAATCTCCGCGTGATGATTACCAGAAATGAACAGTGTCGGCTTTCTCCAGAAGAAAACAACCGAAAAAGTTGCATCATCGCAACGAGAATCGGCAAAGTTTGTTTTGTTTACTGCATCTAAAAAATATTCAGTTTTTGTTTTTATCATTTTATGGGAGGTCCAAAGATAGTCAAGTTTACATGTTGGTTCCTATTGTGTCTCCATGTGAACAGAAAAAAACTATGTAAACATAGTCACGGAAAATGATAGAAGAAGGGCTAATGGCACTCACCCATTTAATTTTTACTTCAGCTGTTTTTGAATCATGGAAATAAAGATTAAATTAATTTTAATAGGTGAGTGCCATTTGCCCTTCTTCTATCATTTGTTTTGTGATTTGTTCACACTAATTATTTCCAGGCTTTGTGCACCCCCTGATTTTTGTCACTAGAAATTATAGAGGAATGGGAAATGGCACTCACCGATTAGAATTGACTTCATCTTTATTTCCACCTTTATTTAACATTGCAACAAAACGTGGCAAATGTGGTAGCCCTTGGGGGGTGTATGGTAGGGTTGGTATAATGTTGGTATATGAGGGGTTAATATTAACCCAGTCACTCGTGACGCCAAGGTGAGGGATGGTATGCTGAATCTATGTTCCGGCCTATCGCCGCCCCTTCCCAGAAGCGATAGGTGCAATGAAATGACTGAAGGTCCACAAGCAGATTTAACTTGAACTTGAATAACTTTACTGCAGTGCTTGCAATATCCAATGTGTAGTAACAGTCTCATATAACAGTTCTTAGGTTGCTTAGCGACTGGCAGAAGTTGTGGACCTTGCATTAAAATTATAGTCTCTGAATTTAGGGAGTGATGTGCAGATCTGTCTGGATTTAATGGAAATATTGGGTCCGGTGATACTGCAGAGTGCTTAGGGGATGACACACTCTATAATTTAGATCATTCAGCCGTTGCCGCAAGGCTCAGGCCTAACTCACTGCGATTACCGCTATACAGGTCTTGCTTGCTTGCTTTCCCAGGAACAAGAGAGCGATAAGATGGCCGCCGCTCCCTTATATGGGCAGGGGGCGTGGCGAATCTGATTGGTCCAAATGTCTGCCATTCACTTTACATGGTGTGATGGGATTGCTTACATCACAGGATCTATATACATTATAAAACCAGAATGAGGCTTGGAACGCATCACATGACCCGAAGGCCCTGCGACACCATGGAAACAAGTAATTAACCATTTATATACAGAAATAATACTATCTACATTATTCTATGGACAAATTAGAAATCTATATACTACAATAGAGGCGACTAGGGGTGGACTGACCAACAGAGATTACTAAGTCCTAGGGACTCTGGCTACGGGGACCCATAGATAAACAAGTACCGTATGAAATGCGGTACTGGGACACCACACAAAGTTTTTAACAAGTGGCAATGTTTGTTTTGTTTACTGCATCTAAAAAATATTCTGTTTTTGTTTTGTTTTTTATCATTATATAGGAGGTCCAAAGATAGTTAAGTTTTTATGTTGCTTCCAATTCTGACTCCATGTGAACAGAGAAAAACAATATAAACATAGTCACGGAAAATGATAGAAGAAGGGCTAATGGCACTCACTGATTTAATATTTACTTCATCCTTATTACCATGATTCAAAAACAGCTGGCCAGAGACCAGCTGTTTTTGAATCATGGATATAAAGATGAAATACATTTTAATAGGTGAGTGCCATTTGCCTTTCTTCTATCATTTATTTTGTGATTTGTTTACACAAATTTTTTCCAGGCTTTGTGCACCCTCTGATTTTTGTCACGAAAAATGATAGAACGGGAAATGGCACTCACCGATTAGAATTTACATCATCTTTATTTCCATCTTTATTTAACATTGCAACGACAAGCGGCAAAGTTTGTTTTGTTTACTGCATCTAAAAATATTCAGTTTATGTTTTGTTTTTATCATTATTTGTAATGAGCCGCATAGGTCATATTCGAATTTGCGATATTTCGTGAATATATGGACGAACATTCGTCCTATATTCGCGAATTTCGCATATTCGTTAACATTTTTTTCCATGCGAAATTCGTTATGAAAATCACAAAATGTGCATGCACGATTCTATCTTCCACCTAACTACTTTCCTTTTTGGTTGCTAGGGATGTTGCTAACCACTGACAACTGTATTTGCATCCTTCTCATTGGCCCACAAGTTAAAAGAAGGGAGGAATCAGTGTCGCATATTCGCCTTCTTTGGACCACAAGATGGAAGCAGGGAGGGATGATCACTTTTTATTTATACAGTACACATCATTGGGATGTGTTCTGTGAAAAAAAAAAAAAAAAATATTCGTCATAATGAATATATTTTGCTATATTCAAAATATTCGCTAAATTGCAAAGTGCCTATATTCGCGATAAAAATTAGCTATTTGAATATTCACGCTCAACACTAATCATTATGTGGCAGGTCCAAAGATAGTCAAGTTTTCATGTTGGTTCCAATTCCATCTCCATGTGCGACTTTGGGTTTTTGGTAGAGGTTCTCATTTGGTTTTTGGGTTCAGAAAAATTGCAAAAATGTAGCAAAGAAGACATTGTCATGAAGAATGATAAAAGAATGGCAAATGGCACTCGGCGATTAAAATTTACTTTATTTCCATGATTCAAAAAATTTATTTATTTCCATGATTCAAAAACAGCTAGCCTCAGGGTCCCCTGGGTGTATTCATGCTCACAGGCCCTTGGGGTCATCCATACCCAAAGTCCTCTTGGGTGCATCAATATCAATATGCCCCTTGGGTGAATCCATACCTACAGGCCTCCCGGGTGTGTACATGCCCAAAGCCTCCTTGGATGCTTCCATATTAACAAGCCCCTTGGGTGCATCCATACCCACAGCCCCCTTGGGTGCATCCATACCCACAGCCCCCTTGGGTGCATCCATACCCACAGCCCCCTTGGGTGCATCCATACCCACAGCCCCCTTGGGTGCATCCATACCCACAGCCCCCTTGGGTGCATCCATACCCACAGCCCCCTTTGGTGCATCCATACCCACAGCTCCCTTGGGTGAATCCATACCCACGGCCCCCTTGGGTGCATCCATACCCACAGCCCCCTTGGGTGCATCCATACCCACAGCTCCCTTGGGTGAATCCATACCCACAGCCCCCTTGGGTGCATCCATACCCACAGCTCCCTTGGGTGCATCCATACCCACAGGCACATTCAATCTCCATGTGTGAAATTGGGTTTTCGGTTGAGGTTATCATTTGGTTTTGGGTTCCAAAAAATTGCAAAAATGTATCAAAGAAGTGAAGAAACTATATAAACAATTGTCATGAAAAATGATAGATAAATGACGAATGGCCCTCACCGATTAAAATAAATAAAGAAGTATATTTTAATAGGTGAGTGCCATTTGCTGTTCTATAATTTTTTGTGATTTGTTCATACTAATTTCTTGTGCACCCCTCAGATTTTTTCATGAATCTAAATTTGGCACAAAAATAAGCAAATTTGGCGCAAAAAAATGTAACCCCTTATGGACTGAGTTTTTTTTTTGTTTTTTCACTTTCGTTTTTTCCTCCTTACCTTAAAAAAATTTAAATTCTTTATATTTTTCACCAAAAAAATCCACATGATAGCTTATTTTTTGCGCCACCAATTCTACTTTGTAATGACATCAGTCATTTTACCCAAAAATCTACAGCGAAATGGAAAAAAAATCATTGTGCGACAAAATTTAAGAAAAAACACAATTTTGTAACTTTTGGGGGCCTCTTTTTCTATGCAGTAAATTTTTCGGTAAAAATGACATCTTCTCTTTATTCTGTAGGTCCATACGATTAAAATGATCCCCTACTTATATAGGTTTTGTTTTGTTGTACTTCTGTAAAAAATCATAACTACATGCAGGAAAATGTATAAGTTTAAAATTGTCATAACTATAACTTTTTTATTTTTCCGTGTACGGGGCGGTACGAGGGCTCATTTTTCGCACCATGATCTGAAGTTATTAATGGTACAATTTTTACCAGTATTGACCAGACTTTTTGATCACTTTTTGTACATTTTTTAATGATATGAAAAGTGACCAAAAATACGCTATTTGGGATTTTGGAATTTTTTTGCACATACGCCATGGGCTGTGAGGTTTAATTAACGATATATATTTTTATAATTCGGACATTTCCGCATGTGGCGATACCAGATATGTTTATTTTTATTTACACAGTTTTATTTTTATTTTTTTTATGGGAAAAGGGGGCTGATTCAAACTTTTATGAGGGAAGGGGTTAAATGATCTTTATTAACAATTTTTTTCAGTTTTTTTGCAATTTTATAGATCCATAGGAGACTATAACACTGAACACACTGATCTTTTACATTGACCATTGTTATCCCATAGGAGAACATTGATCGATGATTCTGCCGCTTGACTGCTCATGCCTGGATCTCAAGCACGGAGCAGTCATTCGGCGATCGGACAGCATGGAGGAAGGTAAGGACTCTTCTTGTGCCTGCCAGCTGTTCGAGATGCCGCGATTTCGCTGCGGGAGTCCTTAACAGCCCACTAAGTTAGCCGGGAGCAGTTTGCTTTCACTTTAGACACGGCGATCAACTTTGAACACCGTGTCTAAAGGGTTAATAGCGTGAGGCACTGGGGTACTCTGCCCCTATACATGTTATCCCCTATCCAGAGTATAGGGGATAACATGTCTGGTTGCTGGGGTTCGGCCACAGGGACCACCCGCCATCTATGGGCCAGCGCTGTTGTGCTATAGTAACGGAAGCCAAGTGGCTGGACCCCCGCGAAAACATGTGACAGCTGCCCTATAATATACTGTATTATAGAGGAGATTTATACAAAACCTGTGCAGAGAAAGAGCGGTGCAGTCGCCCATAGCAACCAATCAGATCGCTGCTTTCATTTTGCAGAAGGAGAATTAATAAATCTCCCCCTATATGCCCCGATCTGACCTCTATATGATAGAACGTGCACTGTATCTGGCCTCACCCAGCACCCATCCCCAATCACCCAGCACCCATCCCCAATCACCCAGCACCCATCCCCAATCACCCAGCACCAATCACCAATCACACAGCACCCATCCCCAATCACCCAGCACCCATCCCCAATCACCCAGCACCCATCCCCAATCACCCAGCACCCATCCCCAATCACCCAGCACCACCCCAATCACCCAGCATCCATCCCTAATCACCCAGCATCCATCCCCAAACACCCAGCACCCATCCCCAATCACCCAGCATCCATCACCCAATCACCCAGCACCAATCACCCAGCATCCATCACCAATCACCCATCACCCATCCCCAATCACCCAGCACCCACCTTATGCAGGAATCTCCACACAGCTCTGGTTCTTACACTGAAGAGATGGACACCACACTAATATATACTTACATGCTACAATATACAAGTTGGCAAAAAAAAAGAATTATAAATATACAAAGACGGCCGGGCATAGCACAGCATACAGGATGAAGGCAGGCAAGCTCCGCCTCCATTGCGCACAAGACTGACTTCACATACTAGCAATGTGGGGCAATACCTAGAAAACGGCTGCTCCCCATTTAGTAAGTATAACATTATCTTTCTCCTGTTCTCCTGCACTGTAACCTAGTGTATTGGGTTTAGTGCGAGTAAACAGCCTGTCAGTTTCCCTTTAATTATATACCGTACCCCCCTTAATGATCTATATACTGTACCACTATTTATCTATTAATTCATTATATACTGTGCCACCATTCATCTATTAATTCCCTATATACTGTGCCACCATTAATGAACTATATACTGTGCCACTATTATTTAACTATACTGTGCCACCATTAACCCTTTAAGGACCCGGGCTTTTTCCGTTTTTTCATTTTCAATTTTTCCTCCTTAACTTGAAAAAATCATAACTCTAAAATTTTCACCTAACATACTATATGATGGCTTATTTTTTGCGTTACTAATTCTACTTTGTAATGACATTAGTCATTTTACCCAAAAATCTATGGTGAAACAGGAAAAAAAATCAATGTGCGACAAAATTGATGAAAAAACACTATTATATAAGTTTTGGGGGCTTCCGTTTTTACGCAGTACATTTTTCGGCAAAAATGACACCTTCTCTTTATTCTGTAGGTCCATACGGTTAAAATGATACCCTACTTATATAGGTGATTTTGACGTACTTCAGAAAAAAATCATAACTACATGCAGGAAAATTTAGACGTTTAAAATTGTCATCTTCTGACCCCTATAACTTTTTTTATTTTTCTGTGTTCAGGGCGCTATGAGGACTCATTTTTTGCACCATGATCTGAAGTTTCTAGCGGTACCATTTTTGTTCGGATCAGACATTTTGATCACTTTTTATTCTTTTTTGTGGTATAAAAAGTAATAAAAAATGCGCTATTTTGGACTTTGGGCTATTTTTTTGTGCGTACGCCATTTAATGTGCGGTTTAAAAAGCGGTATATTTTTATAACTCGGACATTTCCGCAAGCGGCGATACCACATATGTTTATTTTTATTTACACTGTGTTTTTTTTTATTCTTGGAAATGCCGGGTGATTCCAACTTTTATTAGGGGAAGGGATAAGTGAAAGGGTTAATGATTTTTTTACACTTTTCTTATGCAGTATTATAGCTCCTATAGGGGGGGCTATAACATTGCATGTACTGATCTTTTACACTGATTGATCCATCTCCATAGGAATGCATCAGTGTTTTCGGCGATTGATTGCTCAAGCCTGGGTCTCAGGCTTGAAGCATTCATTCGGCGATCGGACAGCGCAGGAGAAGGTAAGAAGACCTCCTCCTGTGCTACAGCTGTTCGGGATGCCGCGATTATACCGCGGCGATCCCGAACAACTCCCTGAGCTAACCGGCAACTTTCACTTTTGTTTTTAGGGTTAATAGCGCGCAGCACCGCGATCAGTGCCGCGAGCTATGAGCGGCGGGTCCCGGCTTCACGTTATAACGCAGGACCGGGACTCAGGGCGTAAGTTTACGCCCTGGGTCCTTAACAGGTTAAGGATCTATACACAGTGCCAGAATACATAAAAATATAATGTTCCAATATAAATAAAATATATACTGTGCTTCCATAAATTCCCTATATACTGTGCTTACATTCCTCCAATAATTCCCTAATAATGTGCTTCATACAATAAATACAAGCACATAACATAAAGGCACATACAGTACATAGGTAATATACACACATACAGTACATAGGTCATATACACACATACAGTACATAGGTAATATACACACATACAGTACATAGGTAATATACACACATACAGTACATAGGTCATATACACACATACAGTACATAGGTCATATACACACATACAGTACATAGGTAATATACACACATACAGTACATAGGTCATATACACACATACAGTACATAGGTAATATACACACATACAGTACATAGGTAATATACACACATACAGTACATAGGTCATATACACACATACAGTACATAGGTCATATACACACATACAGTACATAGGTAATATACACACATACAGTACATAGGTAATATACACACATACAGTACATAGGTCATATACACACATACAGTACATAGGTAATATACACACATACAGTACATAGGTAATATACACACATACAGTACATAGGTAATATACACACATACAGTACATAGGTAATATACACACATACAGTACATAGGTAATATACACACATACAGTACATAGGTCATATACACACATACAGTACATAGGTAATATACACACATACAGTACATAGGTAATATACACACATACAGTACATAGGTCATATACACACATACAGTACATAGGTCATATACACACATACAGTACATAGGTCATATACACACATACAGTACATAGGTAATATACACACATACAGTACATAGGTCATATACACACATACAGTACATAGGTCATATACACACATACAGTACATAGGTAATATACACACACACAGTACATAGGTCATATACACACATACAGTACATAGGTCATATACACACACACAGTACATAGGTCATATACACACATACAGTACATAGGTAATATACACACATACAGTACATAGGTAATATACACACATACAGTACATAGGTAATATACACACATACAGTACATAGGTAATATACACACATACAGTACATAGGTAATATACACACATACAGTACATAGGTAATATACACACATGCAGTACATAGGTAATATACACACATACAGTACATAGGTAATATACACACATACAGTACATAGGTCATATACACACATACAGTACATAGGTAATATACACACATACAGTACATAGGTAATATACACACATCATACAGTACATAGGTCATATACACACATACAGTACATAGGTCATATACACACATACAGTACATAGGTAATATACACACATACAGTACATAGGTCATATACACACATACAGTACATAGGTCATATACACACATACAGTACATAGGTCATATACACACATACAGTACATAGGTCATATACACACATACAGTACATAGGTAATATACACACATACAGTACATAGGTAATATACACACATACAGTACATAGGTCATATACACACATACAGTACATAGGTAATATACACACATACAGTACATAGGTCATATACATACATACAGTACATAGGTCATATACACACATACAGTACATAGGTAATATACACATACAGTACATAGGTAATATACACACATACAGTACATAGGTCATATACACACATACAGTACACAGGTCATATACACACATACAGTACACAGGTCATATACACACATACAGTACACAGGTCATATACACACATACAGTACACAGGTCATATACACACATACAGTACATAGGTAATATACACACATACAGTACATAGGTCATATACACACATACAGTACATAGGTCATATACACACATACAGTACATAGGTCATATACACACATACAGTACATAGGTCATATACACACATACAGCACATAGGTCATATACACACATACAGTACATAGGTCATATACACACATACAGCACATAGGTCATATACACACATACCGCACATAGGTCATATACACACATACAGCACATAGGTCATATACACACATACAGCACATAGGTCATATACACACATACAGCACATAGGTCATATACACACATACAGTACATAGGTCATATACACACATACAGTACATAGGTCATATACACACATACAGTACATAGGTAATATACACACATACAGTACATAGGTCATATACACACATACAGTACATAGGTAATATACACACATACAGTACATAGGTCATATACACACATACAGTACATAGGTCATATACACACATACAGTACATAGGTAATATACACACATACAGTACATAGGTCATATACACACATACAGTACATAGGTAATATACACACATACAGTACATAGGTCATATACACACATACAGTACATAGGTCATATACACACATACAGTACATAGGTCATATACACACATACAGTGCATAGGTCATATACACACATACAGTACATAGGTCATATACACACATACAGTACATAGGTCATATACACACATACAGTACATAGGTCATATACACACATACAGTACATAGGTCATATACACACATACAGTACATAGGTCATATACACACATACAGTACATAGGTCATATACACACATACAGTACATAGGTAATATACACCCATACAGTACATAGGTCATATACACACATACAGTACATAGGTCATATACACACATACAGTACATAGGTCATATACACACATACAGTACATAGGTCATATACACACATACAGTACATACGTAATATACACACATACAGTACATAGGTCATATACACACATACAGTACATACGTAATATACACACATACAGTACATAGGCAATATACACACATACAGTACATAGGT